>NC_039359.1:79463757-79489682 GCF_003573695.1 Papaver somniferum | reverse complement strand
CATGTCGTTGGCACGGTGGTGCGGCTGGCACGATATGCCTTTGGCGCGGAGATGTGGCTGGAATGGCCGGCATGCCATTGGCACGGTGGTGCGGCTGGCACGGTATGCCTTTGGCGCGGAGGTGTGGCTGGCATGGATGGCTTGTCATTGGCACGTTGATGCGGCTGGCATGGTATGCCTTTGGCGCGGAAGTGTGGCTGGCATGCCGTTGGCACGGTGGTGCGGCTGGCATGGTTTGCCTTCAACGCGGAGATGTGGCTGGCATGGCGTTGGCACGGTGGTGCGGCTGGCATGGTATGCCTTTGTCGCGGATATGTGGATGGCATGGATGTCATGTCGTTGGCACGATGGTGTGGCTAACATGGTATGCCTTTGGCGTGGAGATGCGTAAATTAGGGTTTAACATGTCGAAACCCTAACTAGAATGTACGTCATGCGCGGTTGGCATGTGCGGAGATGATGCCAGTCAATACTGAGGGTTCTATCGTGGAACATAGCATGTATAAAAAAAAGGTACCCTGGTAAATTTCACGTAGACATATTGAATGGCTCAATAAATGTGCTAGTGGAGATATTGGTACTCTCGGCTTCGTTTTCTTATAGAGTGACGTCACGTTAGACTAAGGTTTTACGATTTTAACCGTAATCTAAAAACCAGCATCAACAACTTCGTATAGTTGAGACCAAGCAACTAAACCTATAGTTCACCTAGTTCCGTCTGTATTACCACGCCTCCAACTTATAAATAAGTCACATACTTGAAACAATTCCTTTGGTTCATATTACAAACAGTAAAGGAACGGCAAATCTGTTTGGTATCAACTCTCTTCAACCAAGTGATATGAGTCGGACAAAGGCTCTTTTGTGTATCTTAACATAAACTCCTTCGTCGGGTCCTTAGATCTATCTTATGTTCAATTACCGAAGTAATCGTTTAAGATTAAACCAACAACACTATTAATCCAAAGAATTGTATTGATGTCGATCTACTCAACTAATCAATCAAAATTATCACAAGGATAAACCGATTATTAATTGGATCCTTTTTTACCGATACAAGTATTGTGCACACCAAAGATTATGAACTCACAAATCATAAATCTTCAATATCTTCTTCGTCTTCAAATCTTCTTAGATCTTCAATAATAACCTGCACACAATCACTTGAATCTCTTATGATTAATCACGTACAGAACGGAGTCTGTTAACAATGGATTATCACAAGATTTTCTTTAGAACTAACAACAGTAAAAAGATCCTTGTCGAAAATCTAAACTAGTTTGAGTGAATCTTATATCAGTGTTTGAGGGTGAAAACAGTTTCTGCTGATTTTGGTAATTTCGAGTGTGTGGGTGAGAAACGAGTCTAAACCCTAAACAATGCACTGCAAGGGAGTACTTTGATTCGAGAGATCAATATGTACAAATCCGTCCTAAACCAAGAAATGACCGTTCCAGACTTGCTTCGGTCACAAAGTGAAGGAGAAAGGTTGGTCTATGGAGGGAAGCGAAGAGAGTGTTGAGACCAGATTAGTTGATTCAGGAAGAGTAGTTGTTTGACGACTTGTATCAGAAAGTGGAAAGCTAACAGATAGGAAAGCTAACAAGTGATTTCTGAGTGTTGTATTCTCCTGACCAAAAACTTGTCCTTTGGTGGAAATAGGTGAGACCTATTTATACAAGTCGCAATAAAACGTACCATGGTCTCATAAGAGGTGGAAACGGTTGAGTAAATGGAAGAAAGCGGTAACGGGTAACGCCTGGAATTGATGTTTCCATAATGAAGGAAATGTTTCACCATTACTTCTTGTATTTACTAACCGCCTCACTCTTATGGCACTTTCTTATAACGGGCGTAGTGTACGCCGCACGCTGTAAACCTCCAGACCAATACCCTGATGAACATCCCCCAGTTTGTGACATATTTTGATGTCTCGACTGTTTTGTGTAGCATGTTGCTATTGTTTAGCAAGTTGAGCTTAGGAGGCTTTCCGACTCGGTGGTGACCTTCGACGGTCGAGATTTTGCATCTTGAGAGGAAGGTTAGTTGTTGATTGTGGTTACCTTCCGTTGGTAGCCAGTGGCGTGGCAACAGTGATGGCATGGCTTGCGCATGCTCTTGGCGTGGATAATTAAGGTTTGGTGTCGTGATCATAGAATTGGCATAGATAAGTGTGCACCGTGGCCAAAGAGTTGGTGTTAGAGAATTTCTCGGTCGAACTCGCATTCGTTGCTATCTCAAGCATGTTTGTCAATGTTAGTGATCAAAACTATAAGTGTTCATTTCTAGTCTACTATAGCTAAGTCTCGGACTAGGATAGATAGTGTAGTTGAGCTCAAGGACTTCATGGATATTTATCATACAAGAAGGAACCGGTGGAACTTCTAGACAAAAAGGTATGTGAAGACATGAACTTATCTGTCACTCAAAAGTCTATCTACTCTATCTCCTACTTCTTGAGACAAAAAATCGTATGTTGTATATATACTTAGACTATACACATTTGGTATTTCGAGCCGAGTATACCTCGCCTATCTATATCTCGAAATATGTGTTGGTAAGCGTTTTTCTTCGACCATGTTTATCTTTACCTAGTGAAGAAAGTCATGATATGTTTCAATCACTTTGAAAATTGCTTTGACGAGAAATGGTGTAACAACTATATAACGTCCTCTAAGAATGTTTTAATGGTTGGAATGTGAGTTTAGATTACATAACCAATGATGGACATAAGTATTGTTGTGGAAACACATATGTGCATAAGTCCTATCCCTTGAACCAAAGTTTTCTAAATTTGTTAAATCAAGAGAAACCGGAAGAATGGCTTGTTGCCAAGTCCGCGAACTGCCGAACTTCTCAACCCGAGAAATTCTGTTGGAGTTGACAAACTTGTTACGTGAGTACCAGTCCGCGAACCGGCGGAAAGTCTTTGCCGAGATTTTCTGCTGGAGTTTGTAAACTCTTCCCGGTTGCTTAAGTCTGCGAACGTAGTGTGCGAACTTAAGAAGGTTATATATCTGAAGATGATTTCTGAACTTAAACTTATACAGACTAAGGAATGCAGTTTGCAAACAGTGGCTATAAAGTTCATGAACCGATTCGAGTGAATCAAATCATCTTTGCTTCAATTGTGTCTTGTGTAGTACATAAGATTTCCTTGCAATTGAACAACTCTCTAACTAGTTCATTTGAGTCATTTGAACTAGTTATGGTGAAGAAGAATATGGTTGGTATGAAATGCTCATATGGCGAACCTTTTGGTTAACTATTGTTGAACCAATAAATGTATATGTTTGGGTACGATTAACAAACCTAGAAGCGTGCATTTCATTTGTGTATAACAAGCTAAGTTTTCGATCTAACGGTTGATAAATATTAGCTTGAATCTAAATAAGGTTTTCATCTAACGGTGGATATTATTTTCTTTGTGACCAAGGCGAAACCCTGATTTGAAAGACTGTATAAAGGAGACATCTAGTATTGTGCAAACCTAATCCCCACACTTCACGTGTGATACTAGTTTGCATGCTAGAGTCGTTTCTCCTTTAACCTTTGGTTTTCTTCTTCTAAAACCAGGTTAACGACTTAAAGACTTCATTGGGATTGTGAAGCCAGACCGATACTACTTTTATCGTAGTTGTGTGATCTGATCTTGCATCTTCTATCGTACGAGTACAATCAGATTGATTGGCTTGAGATTAATATCTCTGATAGGAAAGATAGAAAAAGTAGTCACAAACATATTCGTCTCATTGCTTGTGATTCCGCAACATCTTGTTTCGCTACCATACGATTAAGATTGTTGTGAGGTGACTGATTTATCTAGGCTGTTCTTCGGGAATATAAGACCATATTATCAATTGGTTCTTGTTCACCTTGATTATTATCAAAAGACGGAACAAAAATTTAGGGTTTTTCTGTGGGAGACAGATTGATCCTTTGATAGACTTGTCTGTGTGAGACAGATTTGTTTATTGTCAAAGCCTGCGATTTTGGGTCGTAACAACTATTAGTTATGGGTGTAATCAGCTAAGGGAATCAAGTGCGCAATATCCTGCTGGGATCAGAGACATAGGGAGTACAACTGTACCTTGGATCAGTGGGATACTGATTGGGGTTCAACTACAGTCCAGTCCGAAGTTATCTTGGAGTAGGCTAATGTTTGTAGCGGCTTAATACAGTGTGTGTTCAATCTGGACTAGGTCCCGGGGTTTTTCTGCATTTGCGGTTTCCTCATTAACAAAATTTCTGGTGTCTGTGTTATTTCAGTTTCCGCATTATATTGTTTTATCTTTATGATTGAAATAATACAGGTTGTGCATTTGATCATTAATTAGAGTAATCCAACCTTTGGTTGTTGATTATCATTGATTGATCCTTGGATATTGGTCTTTGGTACCATCCAAGTTATTCCTTGTGTTTGATTAAAGACTCGCTGATTTCTATTAGCTCAAGTAAATCAAAACAAGAGAGAGATATTAACTCCTTGAGATACTTTTACCTAGATTGAGTCTGACTGTCTAGTTGATTCTCTATAAAGTATTCCGGGGTTAGTCCGTACAGATTGCTAAGAGAAATATTGGGTGGTGTTGCTAGACACCCGCTTTTTAAATTGGTATCAAATCTGGCAAACACGTTCAAGACCTCAAAAGTCTGTGTTTGTAGCGATCTGACTATATGGACCATAAAGTCTCAATTGACGCTTCACGGTTTAAAAACCAACCGTAGAAAAAAGTCTGATAAACTGGTTACTCTTCTAAAAGGGTTGTATGAACAAATCCGGATCAACTCTGGTCTTGTTGCAGAAATTGCAATTCTTAAGGATTTGATATCTGGTAATAGTCCCTTGGTGAATCTGAGAAAATCCAGTTGTTCCTCTTTAAAGAATAGTCGTAAATCAGATGGTAATCAACGACCCGGTTGTTTTGAAAACTGATATGACTAGGAACCACTCAGACAAACTTCAAGGTTTTGGCCCGTATTGTTGTTGTGATTCTTCCAATCACATTCAACATGTTTGTATGTCGTTTCAAAAGAGTCTGAATGTTGCAAGTAGTCTTTGTAAGAAAACTAAACAACTTTTTGATACACTGAAAGGACATACAAAACTATCAGGAAACTCTAAACAGAGAAGTACTAATAGTATAGGCGCCTTTGCTTTAAGATTTACGTCTCCTTTTCAATGGTTTCTTGATAGTGGTTGTAGTAGAATATGACAGGTGATCTCACATGGTTTGTTTCGTTTATTGACTATGAAGGAGGTCATGTAACGATTGGAGATGGGAGTTGTTGCTACATCAGCAATAAGGGAACGATCAAGTTGTCCGGTGTTGCAGAAATCCATGATGTAGTATACGTAAAAGGTATGACTGCTAATCTTCTTTCTATTAGTCAAATTTGTGACAAAGGCCATCGAGTTGTCTTCAATGAAAATGGATGTGACATTTTATACAAAACTGGGAAAGTAATTTTTCAAGGAACTCGTGGTAAAAACAACTGTTATCTACTTGATACTCAGTTTAGCAACCGTTGCAATTTGACTAAGGTGGAATCTACACATCTTTGGCATGAGCGTTTTGGTCACATCAATTATCGTCTTCTAACTAAGATCATTAACAAATAACTTGTTATAGGCATTTCCAAAATCAATGCAAAGATTGAAGGTGTATGTGGTGCATGTCAAAAGGATAAGCAAATGAAAGTTCACCACAAATCATCTCGAGATATTCTCACTAAAGCTCCACTTGATTTAATTCATATGGATCTCTTCGGACCAATTCGATAACCCACTGTTGTTGGTAAGAAGTATGCTTTAGTTATGGTAGATGATTACACCATATTCACTTGGGTTGCATTTCTATCTCATGAGAATGAAACTCTTAGTGAATTTAATATTATTGTTAAAAGGATCCAGAACGAACAAGGTCGCAAACTGAAGAAAATTAGAAGCGATCGTGGAACTGAGTTCAAAGACACCAAAGTATTTGAATTCTGTGACAAACTTGGGATCATTCAACAATACTCACCACCTATCACTCCTCAAGCTAATGGATTTGCTGAAAGAAAGAATAGGAATATTCAGGAAATGGTCAGGGTAATACTCCATTACAAAAACTTACCATTAAGATTTTGGGAAGAAGTTGTTTTTACAGCATGTTACTTGATCAGCCGTGTGTATTTACGGTCTAAAACCCTTAACACTCCTTATGAGTTGTGGTACGGAAGGAAACCCAACCTACACTATCTCAGGGTGTTTGGAAGTAAGTGTTATATTCTGAAAGATCTAGAACATAAAGGGAAATTCTACACCAAAAATGATGAGGTATATTTCTTGACTATGCTTCTAATAGTCGTGGTTTTCGGGTGTTTAATCTCAGAACACAAGTCATGATGGAATCTGCTAATGTTATCATCGACGACATTAGTAACTTTCGTCATGATAATCCTCCTGCTGAATTTCCTCCAACCGAGACAATTGAGAAAGTCAAAGAAATTCCAGAATCAGTTGAATTTATCCCAACGGTTATTGATCCTGACATTTCTAATGACGAGGAGAATAGGACTGATCAAGCCATTCCTGACGAACAATAACGTGTCCCTCCACGACATCTCTGGGTTCAAAGAAATCATGATCCCAACAGTATTATTGGAGGAAGAGATCTACATCCAAAACAAGAGGGCAACTTCAAAATATGTGCAATTTTGGTTGTTATCTCTCACAAGTAGAACCAAGGAATATTGATGAAGCTCTGAACGATCCCTTTTGGGTGAATGCAATGCATGAAGAGTTAAATCAATTTCAAAGAAAAGATGTGTGGGAACTTGTAACTTATCCCTCCAATGTCAATATTGTTGGTACCAAATGGATATTCAAGAATAAGTCTGATGAATTTGGCATGATTGTCAGAAACAAAGCTAGACTTGTGATGAGTGCCTAATATTGTATATATTTATCCCTTTTTGTTGGCATTTAACTCATCTTTTGTGCAGTAATTCTACATTTTATCCCATATTCTGTATTTTCATTGTTTTCAAGAATAAATATTTTTCTTACTTAATTTTGCATTTTTAGGTAATAAATAAAGTCTGGATGACTTGCGGAGCAGAAAAGAGCTGAAGAGTAGTGAAAAGCCGGAAGAAATTACGCAAGGAAGCCGCAAAGAATGGAGCGGACGTCCAAAAAGCTAGGAATGGGCTCAAGAAGGAAGAATTGTTCTTAAAGAAGATATGGGCTTGGCATACCCAAGGCCCAAAACCCTTACCCAAACCCATTTTTTATATCCTTACCCGCCTCCATTCTCAGCCGTTAGATTGGATCCATCTCATCATCCAATGGTCGCTTCTTCATCGTGCATCAAAATCTGAAGTCCCTGCAAAACACCATAGTGCCTAAATTCCAAGCCTTCAGATTAGATCACATTTAGATCCTACGGTCGCTCCTTTGCCTGCGCATCAAATCTCGATACTTCCGCTTAACACTACAGTACCTAACATCATCTAACACCGTTGACTTCGTTGTGTTTCAAAATCCAACGGTTGCATCGATTCATCTCTCATCTTACCGTTAGATCTACCAACCATCTTCGCATCCCGCAGCTCAGAGTCACAGAACATCAAAATTTGATGAAGCCGCTCAACACCCGAGTACCCAATACCTATACCCTAACCCAAACACACCCTATCCCTAAAACTATCGGCTTCTCCTTCTTCTCCCCCTTTCTTCTCCTCTGCAACTCCACGACCACCACCTGCTCCGCCACCAACTCTCTGTCACCACCTCAACCATCATCATAACCACCACGTCCATCAAAGTAACCTAATCCCATCATTTTCCCTTCTCCTTAGCCACCTATTTTCTCAATTTCTGCACGTTTTCTATCAGAAACCCTAGCGTGTAAAATTGGGAAATTAGGTCGAAATTGAGAAGCAATTGGAGGCGTGGGGAGCATGAGAATACGAATAAGAAGCATGGGTAGACGATTGATTCGTCTCATCACAGTTGGTGAGTAAAAAAATCAAAACCCTAATTTTACTGTTAATTTGGGGATTTTTGGGATTGAGCTTGCATGTACAAATTGAAGGCATGGGTTGCATCAGGAGAAGAATAAGAGGCATGGGTCGACGTATTAGGGCTGCTATCAGTAGGTTAGGTGAGTCAATTTCACTTTTTGGTGAAACCCTAATTCTCTGATATTTTGGGGATTTTTAGTTTTTTTTGCTTGCTTGTATAAATAGAAGGTGTTGGGTGTGAAATTGGCTTATGCTGGAATAGCCAGTGTCCAGAACTTAGTTCTGTTAAATGTTCATTTTGTTGTTCACTGTTTATCCATTTTAATGTTTTGATTTTCTCCATTTTATGTCACTGTGATGTTGTTATGTGTTGTTCCTGTTATGAACTCCACTGTTGTGTTATGTTTGTTCTTTGCTGTCACTCCCATATTTCTGTTATGTTATGTTTATGTAATGTTTGTATCATGTCCTGTAGTGTTCTTGTTATGTATGTTCTAAGCCTCAAATGCTAGGACTAGATGAAACCATGAATCAATAAGATAGTCTTCATCATGTGCAGCTCTTGTCCAATGTTGTTAAGCCCTTAGACTAGTTGTACTTTAATCAGACAATTAGTACTTTGGTAACTGTTTTAGCTGTGAGTAGAATATCCCCTAGGTTAATGGTGGATTCAACATCCTAGTGTTCTTTCATCACTCATGTTTACTGTTTTGTGTGAATGTTAGGCTAGAGCCTTTAGAGCTTTGTGTTGATTGAGCAGTGGGGAGAAACTAGTGCTCACTAGTGACTGTGAGCAAACTAGTTCTCTTCCCACTCTAGTAGTATGCCTAGGCTCACCTTCACCATTTCACCTTCACCATCTCCCCTGCCCTTGGCTTAGACCTTGGTTTACTTCCATTGTTCTTGTAGTTTCATTGTACTTTCATATTTAATTCACTGTTACATTGTGTTTACTTTTCCTCATTCCTTCACTGCCATTGTTTTACTTTCACTTGTCCTTCATTTTGTTTGCTATTTTCTCCTGCTGCATTCACTGCCTTGTTGTGCTGCTGTTGTGCACTGCTTTTGCTGCTGCTGTGCACTGCTTCTGCTGCTGCTGCTTTCCTTCCTCTTTCCACTGCTGCTGCTGCAGCTGAGCTTGGCTCACAGCACAAGCCCAGCTCATCATTAGGTTACCAAGCCCAGTTCTCAGTCATTACCAAGGCCCAGCCACAGTTTAGGTTAAGGCTCAAAGCCCAGTTCAGTCTTGGATTAATCTAGAAGCCCAATTCAGTCAACTGTGGGCTTAATCCAAAAGCCTAAACTCAAAAGCCCAAGACCAAATCAATTGAGTCCATTCCATTGCACTTCAAAGGTCAAGCCTAGTGCACTTCAAGACCCTTTGGTACTCAAAGCCCATTAGCAATTTAGAAACCCAAAATAGTTAGAAACTACAAAACACACCCAGTCTCTGTGGATCGACCCGTACTTGCACGAGCTACAACCGACGACCGTGCACTTGCGGTATTACTGTAGGCCCGTTTCATTTCACTTCAATTTTATACGCTTTCCCGGGCCCACCAAGTTTTTGGCGCCGTTGCCGGGGACCATTTTGCATTTAAATATAATATCTTCCGGGCCCACCAACTTGTCGCTCAAGGATATTCACAGATTGAAGGGATTGACTTTGAAGAGACCTTTGCTCCTGTGGCATGCCTTGAGTCCATTCATCTTTTGTTAGCTCATGCTTGTTTTCTTAAGGTTAAGATGTTTCAAATGGATATAAAATCCGCGTTCCTAAACGGAATTTTAAAGGAGGAAGTCAATGTCGCTCAACCTAAGGGGTTTTAAAATCCTGATTTCCCAGATCATGTGCTAAAGCTCAAAAAGGCATTGTATGGGTTGAAACAAGCACCTGGAGCCTGATTTGAAAAACTTACCACTTCTCTCATTAGAAAAGGTTTTTCAAGAGGCGGAGCTGATAAAACTTTGTTTACCAAATGGAGTGGTAAAGATGTGGTTATTGCTCAAATCAATGTAGATGATATTATCTATGGATCAACTTCTGAAAATTTTGCAAAGGACTTCCAAGTCTCTCTTGCTAAAGAATTTGAAATGAGCAATGTTGGTGAATTAAAGTTATTCTTAGGATTACAAATTCAACAACATAAGGATGAAATTTACTTATCCCAAGAGAAGTATGATCGAGACCTTGTGACAAGGTTCGATCTGCATAAGTCTTACCCAAAATTAACACCTATGCCCACTACTGGTAAACTACATAGAGATGAGAAAGGAGCAAAAGTGGATCAAAAGTTGTATCGATCTATTATTGGTAGCCTTTTGTATCTTACAACTACTAGACCTAATATTTCTTTCAGTGTTGGTTGTTGTTCCAGGTTTCAGGAAAATCCAAAGGAATCTCATCTTGCAGCTGCAAAAAGGATCATTCGATATATTAATCACACTGCCGGGTATGGTTTATCTTACACTTTTGATTCTAACACTGATTTATCTGCTTATTCAGATGCTGATTGGGAAGGATGTGTAGAAGACAGAAAAAGTACATCAGGGGGTTTCTACTATGTAGGACTGAATCTTGTAGCTTGGCATAGCAAGAAGAAAAATTCTCAATCCCTGTCTACATGTGAGGTAGAATATATTGCTGATGGATCATGATGTACTCAACTCTTATGGATAAAACGATGCTAGCTGATTATGGAGTTGATACTGGAATAATGAAGATCTTTTGTGATAACTCTAGTGCGATTCGAATCACTAAGAATCCCGTTGAGCACTCAAGAACAAAGCACATTGACATAAGGTACCATTTTATTCGTGATATCTATGAAAATGGTATCATAAGTATGGAATTTGTGCCTTCCGAACAACAATTGGCTAATATTCTTGCCAAACCATTATACACTGTTATGTTTCAACATTTGCGGCAGTCTATTGGTGTTGTTATGGTTCATTAAAACGTTTCTATAACTCTTGCCCCTATTCTTATCTTTATCTTTTGGGCAATTGAGTTTGAAACTCCAGTAGGTTTACTCCAGTTCAGTTTCTGTAGAGTTGTTTTTGTCTTGTTAGTGTCATTTTTGTTTCAAAATCCTTCTTTTCTTTTGAAATTAAGGTCGCTCTTGTTGTTCCCTTGGGAATGACATCAAATGGGGGAGAGTTCTTTTAAACTTGTGCTTAATGGTCATATCTTGAGGGGTGTGCGGCTGTGGAATTTTAAAGGGGTTTATCTTGTATCTTTAAACTCCTTGATGAATGCTATTAGCTTCGGCTATATGATTGCATCTAAATTAGATGGTATGTATTTTCTTTTAGTCATGAAATGTCTCTTACGAAAATTTCATTATGATCATGTTCTTGTACCTTTGCCAATTTTATTGATAAAAAGGGGGAGAATTAATATGTAGTTCACACTACAAATACATATGGTTTTCGGATCATTGTGTAAGGGGAAGTGGTTTCCATGTGAGATGGAGTATTGACTAAGGGGGAGTGATACATATCACCATAGTATTATTGTTGAAGTTATGATACAATTGGACTTTCACACTGTGTAATAATACTATGACATTGTATAACAATGATCGAGACCGATGATTTCTCATTGTTATAGCTACGGATCTTCAACAACGGTGATGCTACACTTACAACCTTTAGGATCATTAGAGTACTTGGAAGTGACGAAGATTTCGAGGAATGTTGAAGATTTGACATGTGGAATAGGAGCTACTAAAGTTTCTTTATCTTTTTTGTATTCCATATGTATTGATAGTTTTGTTACTAAAATGACAAAGGGGGATATTGTTAGAGCATTGCTCGGTCGAACTCGCATGCATTGCTATCTCAAGCATGTTTATAAATGTTAGTGATCAAACTATAAGTCTTGATTTCTAGTCTACTATAGCTAAGTCTCGGACTAGGATAGAAAGTGTAGTTGAGCTCAAGGACTTCATGGCGATTCATCATACAAGAAGAATAACTACTCAAGGAACCGGTGGAACTTCTCGACAAAAATGTATGTGACGACTTGAACTTATCTGTCACTCAAAAGTCTATCTACTCTCTCTCCTACTTCTTGAGACAAAAAGTCGTATGTTATATATAAATTTAGATTATACACATTTGGTATTTCGATCCAAGTATACCTCGCCTATCTATATCTCGAAATATGTGTTTTTAAGCGTTTCGCTTCGACCATGTTAATCTTTACCTAGTGACGAAAGTCATGATATGTTTCAATCACTTTGAAAATTTCTTTGACGAGAAATGGTGTAACAACTGTATAACGTCCTCTAAGAATGTTTCAATGGATGGAATGAGAGTTTAGATTACATAACCAATGATGGACATAAGTATTGTTGTGGAAACACATATGTGCATAAGTCTATCCCTTGAACCAAAGTTTGCGAACTTTGTTGATCAAGAGAAACCGGAAGAATGGCTTGTCGCCAAGTTTGCGAACTCAGTCCGCGAACTGCCGAACTTCTCATCCCGAGAAATTCTGCTGGAGTTGACAAACTTGTTACGTGAGTACCAGTCCGCGAACCCAGCCCGCGAACCGGCGGAAAGTCTTTGCCGAGATTTTCTGCTGGAGTTTGTACACTCTACCCGGTTGCTTAAGTCCGCGAACCTAGTGTGCAAAATTAAGAAGTTTATATATCTGAAGACAATTTCTGAAATTAAACTTATAAAGACTAAGGAATGCAGTTTGAAAACCGTGGCTATAAAGTTCATGAACCGATTCGAGTGAATCAAATCATCTTTGCTTCAATTGTATCTTGTATAGTACATAAGATTTCCTTGCAATTGAACAACTCTCTAACTAGTTCATTTGGGTCATTTGAACTAGTTATGGTGAAGAAGAATATGGTTGGTATGAAATGCTCATATGGCTAACCTTTTGGTTAGCTATTGTTGAACCAACAAATGTACACGTTTGGGTACGGTTAACAAACCTAGAAGCGTGCATTTCATTTGTGTATAACAAGCTAAATTTTCGATCTAACGGTTGAGAAATATTAGCTTGAATCTAAATCAGGTTTTCAACTAATGGTGGATATTTTTTGCTTTGTGACCAAGTAGAAACCCTGATTTGAAAGACTATATAAAGGAGACATCTAGTATTGTGCAAAACTAATCCCCACACTTCACGTGTGATACTAGTTTGCGTGATAGAGTCGTTTCTCCTTTAACCTTTGGTTTTCTTCTTCTAATACTAGGTTAACAACTTAAAGACTTCATTGGGATTGTGAAGCCAGGCCGATACTACTTTTATCTTAGTTGTGTGATCTGATCTTGCATCTTCTATCGTACGAGTAAAATCAGATTGATTGGTTTGAGATTAATATCTTCGATAAGCAAGATATAAAAAGTAGTCACACACGTCTTCGTCTCATTGTTTGTGATTCCGCAACATCTTGTTTCGCTACCATTCGATTAAGATTGTTGTGAGGTGATTGATTTATCTAGGTTGTTCTTCGGGAATATAAGACCGGATTATCCATTGGTTCCTGATCACCTTGATTATTATCAAAAGAAGGAACAAAATTTTTAGGGTTTTTCTATGGGAGACAGATTGATCCTTTGATAGACTTGTTTGTGTGAGATAGATTTGTTTATTGTCAAAGCCTGCGATTTTGGGTCGTAGCAACTCTTAGTTGTGGGTGAGATCAGCTAAGGTAATCAAGTGCGCAGTATCCTGCTGGGATCATAGGCGTAGGGAGTACAACTGTACCTTGGATCAGTGGGAGACTGATTGCGGTTCAACTACAGTCCAGCACGAAGTTAGCTTGGAGTAGGCTAGTGTCTGCAGCGGCTTAATACAGTGTGTGTTCAATGTGGAGTAGGTCCCTGGGGTTTTCTGCATTTGCGGTTTCCTCGTTAACAAAATTTCTGGTGTCTGTGTTATTTCAGTTTCCGCATTATATTGTTTTATCTTTATTATTGAAATAATACAGGTTGTGTGTTAGATCATCAATTAGAGTAATCCAACCTTTGGTTGTTGATTGTCATTGATTGATCCTTGGATATTGTTCTTTGGTACCATCCAAGTTATTCCTTGTGTTTGATTAAAGACTCGCTGATTTCTATTAGCTCGAGTAAATTAAAACAAGAGAGAGATATTAACTCCTTGAGATACTTTTACCTAGATTGAGTCTGACTGTCTAGTTGATTCTCTAGAAAGTATTCCGGAGTTAGTCCATACAGATTGTTAAGCGAAATATTGGATGGTGTTGTTAGACCCCAGAGTTCCTTAAAGGTTGTTCATAGATTATCACACTTCATTCCTATGAAAGCACGTGATAATCCTATACCATATAGTATGTCAGAAAATCTAAATGTGAAGAAACGATCTAAGAAAAAAAATAAAAAGAATTGTCGAAGAAAACATGGTCAACGCTCAAGGGTATGGACCCTCACAAGAATTACTCTTAATCTCTTTGAGGAATACTACCATAAAGGTTCCATTGACAAGGAGCTGTTTAGAGGGTTTGAAAGTGTTTTGCAATTCTTAGAAAATCTTAATTCCATAGAGAATTTGAATTGTTCTGACAAGAGTTTTGTGCCTGTCAAATCATTTTCTAATGATGCATAAACTGTTCTCAACACTGATTCATATGAAGCCGATAAAAAGAATCCATATGAATTGAGCAGAGGAACCAATTGTCAGAAAAGGTCATCTCTTTGTCATAAGAAAAAGGACCCACTTGTTCCTAAGTATTATCATTACGATTATACTCCTGACTCTGGGTACAAATATCAACCAGAAAAATTGCATGGGAAATTCTATGCAGTTTCCAACACCTGATTTCAGGATTGACTCTACCCCATTTGTATATAACTTGAAATGGGGCAAGTAATAGGTTGATTTTTGTTTTAGTCTCTCTTTTCTTATGTTTTTATGATAAGATCTTTTCAGTATGTACTTTTTCTTTTGTTGTCCGTACCTTTAAAAAATCATACTCCTCAAATGGGTCACGGTTCGTGCACGGGTCAAAGACCATGTAGGGTATATAAAAGAAGTTCGTGGACGTCTTCATCTTCTCAAACAGTCCGCGTACGTGAACCTCTAGGGTTTTATTTTTTCCTCCATTAAAGATTCTTTGGAGAAATCAAAAGGAAGGGTTTTCAAGGCTCACTTCAAGTAAGTATTTTCCTCTTGATCCTTGCTTTTTTTCTAAATCTATGAGGAATTCTAGAAGCTCAAAAAAGTGTTCCAAAAGCTCAAATTTCCCTAGCTTGAATTCTCCTAGAATTAGATTTGTGAATGAGTCTTGTGATAAGGTGTTTGATAATATTTCCTCAAAACGGGTTCATTCTAGAAAAGAGATTGGATTTTCTCTAGTGGACATGAAGAGGATTTGTCTTGCTTTAAAAAATTCAAGCTTGGAAATAATTTTGATGGTGTTGGTGAAGGATTTGATTCTCAAAGATTTTTTATGTCAACATTCATGATGTTGATTACAACAAGATGGAATTCAAATCCATGATTGGTAGAGAAAGGTTTCTTGTTGATAGAGAATTAATTTCAAGGGTTACCAAAATACCATTGGGGAACGTACTGCTTCCTAGACCAATTCATGAACGTCCGTCGTGTGATGATATCTCAATTGGACTTTGTGGCAAGAAGGTTGTTTGGAGTCAAGGAAAGTTCCCTACTAATGATCGTATTATTGCTTTATTGGCTTTTGGAAAACTTGGTATCCCCAATCTTTGTCCCTCCACAATTGAAAATTCTTGGTGGAGTCATGAGTTTGCGGAATTGGTCTATTTCCTTGAATCGGGTATTCCAAGTCTCGATATTTGTGGTTTCACGTCTTTCAAATGATTTCGATGACTTCACCCGTCAAGACGTTAGGTTACCCTTGCTTGATTAATCAAATCTGTCGTGACCGTGGGTTTGATTCAATTGGCAACTCTCTTGGGGTTCACAAACCAGTTCGCCCGTGTACCTTCAGGCGCATAAGGGAAAATTCTTGCAAGCGACAAAGAATCGCTTCTCTTGATTCCAGTGACCCCACCACCGTGAGCCTTCTTCAAAAAATTCATAAAGGTGTGTGTAAGGTTGATTCAAGGGTGAAGTGTGTCCAAGAACAATTGTCTTTGGTTGCAACAAAGTTTCCCGAGATCAAGGAAGATTTGAACGCAATTCAAGCATCTTGGAGTATCTCCGATGAGGAAGAAGATGAGTAATTCGTGTTCATATTTTTTCCTAGTATGTCTTCTGTTTGATTTAGTTGGAAGAACAACTAGTGCTTTGAATAGCAATGATTGTGACTACACATAGCTATTATTTTCAATCTTCTTGTTCTTTTTTAGGTTTATTGGTTTAAATTCTAAAAACTTTTTGGAGGATGATGTTTTTGCAGTATTAATCTTTATGATTAAATATATTGCAATTTTTATGGGATATTGGTGTTTACATCCGTGAACTATGTTTGTCCAATACTTTGTCAAAAGTAAAGTCGTCTGTGTTCGGTATTCACGTACTGATAAAAGAATGAATGGACTTTTGAAAATACAAAAGTTAAGCTTATATTGTCAATTATTTGATAGAAGATAGGTTAAAATATTTGTTTTCAAGGATTATGTCTATTAATTGGCTTTATGCAAATAGTGATTGAAGATAGAATGAATCCTTGTGTATTCCGCAGTATTGATCATCCCCGATCCATATTTTTATGTATTACTGTGAGGCTCTGTAATGTATCTTATGTTGAGCACTATACAACCAAGTTGATTTATTAGCTTAGTTGGTGTTCCGTGAAATATGTTATGTCGAGCATATTGAACTAAATTAATCATCTTGTTTGGTTATTTAGTTATTGCTCCGTAAGTTTTCTTATGTCGAGAAAAACAAAGGACAATTAAATTGATTACTTTTGTGATTAGTTTGGTTGTGTATTCCAATTAGATTAATTATGGACTCTCTTGTAATTAATCTAGTTGAGTATTTTCGTGTCTCCATAAGTTCTCTTATGTTGAGCATAATCAATTGAATTGATCACGTTGTGTGTTTAATTTGATTGCGTATTCCGATTAAATTAATCATGGGTTTACTTGTGAATAATTTGATTGAGTTTTTGGATATAGGAAATCATTACATGGTTTTTGGTGTCCAATAAAAATCCTTCTTTTCTTTTTGAAATTAAGGTCGCTCTTGTTGTTCTTTCGGGAATGACATCCAATGGGGGAGAGTTCTTTTGAACTTGTGCTTAATGGTCATATCTTGAGGGGTATGCGGCTGTGGAATTTTAGAGGGGTTATATTGTATCTTTAAACTCATTGATGAATGCATTTAGCTTCGGCTTTATGATTGCATCTAAATTAGTTGGTATGTATTTTTTTCCTTTTGTCATGAAATGTCTCTCTCGGAAATTTCATTATGATCCCGTTCTTGTACCTTTTGCCAATTTTATTGACAAAAAGGGGGAGAATTAATATGTAGTTCATACTACAAATACATATGGTTTTCGGATCATTGTTTAAAGGGGAGCGGTTTCCATGTGAGATGGAGTATTGACTAAGCGGGAGTGATACATATCACCATAGTATTATTATTGAAGTTGTGATACAACTGGACTTTGACGCTGTGTAATAATACTATGAAACTGTATAACAATGACCGATAACTATGTTTTCTCATTGTTATAGCTACAGATCTTCAACAGCAGTGATTCTAAACTTACAACCTTTGGGATCATTAGAGTACTTGGAAGTGACGAAGATTTCGAGGAATGTTGAATATTAGACATGTGAAATAGGAGCTACTAAAGTTTCTTTATCTTTTTTGTATTCCATATGTATTGATAGTTTTGTCACTAAAATTGACAAAGGGGGAGATTGTTAGAGCATTGCTCGGTCGTATGCTATATATATATAGACTTGGATTATACACATTTGGTATTTCGAGCCGAGTATACCTCGCCTATCTATATCTCGAAATATGTGTTGGTAAGCTTTTCGCTTCGATCAAGTTTATCTTTACCATGTGTCGAAAGTCATGATATGTTTCAATCATCTTGAAAATTGCTTTGACGAGAAATGGTGTAACACCTGTATAATGTCCTCTAAGAATGTTTCAATGATTGAAATGAGATTTTAGATTACATAACCAATGGTGGACATAAGCATTGTTGTGGAAACACATTTATGTATAAGTCCTATTTCTTGAACCAAAGTTTGCGAACATTGTTGATCAATATGACCGTAAGAATGGCGTGAGCCAAGTCCGCGAACTGCTGAAGTTCTCAAACCTGAGAATTTCTGCTGGAATAAAAACAAACTACTTGCGCGAAGCTCAGTCCGCGAACTGGCGAAGTTCTCATACCCGAGAATTTCTGCTGGAGTTTGTAAACTTTGCCCGGTAACTTAAGTCCACGAAGCTAGTCTGCGAACTTGAGAAGGTTATATATCTGAAGATGATTTCTGAACTTAAAGTTTAAAAGACTAAGGAATGCAGTTTGCAAACCATGGCTATAAAATTTCATGAACCGATTCAAGTGAATCAAATCATATTTGCTTCAATTGTGTCTTGTGTAGTACATAAGATTTCCTTGCAATTGAACAACTCTCTAACTAGTTCATCTGATGTCATTTGAACTAGTTATGGTGAAGAAGAACATGGTTGATATGAAATGATCATATGGCTAACAATTTGGTTAACTATTGTTGAACCAACAAGTGCATACGTTTGGGTACGGTTAACAAACCTAGAAGCGTGCATTGTCAAGTATTTATAACAAGCTAAGTTTTTGATCTAATGGTTGATAAATATTAACTTGAATTTAAATCAGGTTTTCATCTAACAGTGAGTATTGAATGCTTTGTTACTAAGCTAACATTGATTGCAAACCCTGATTTAAAAGACTATATAAAGGAGACATCTAGTATTGTGCAAAACTAATCCCCACACCTTATGTGTGATACTAGTTTGCGTTCTAGAGTCGATTCTCCTTTAACCTTTGGTTTTTTTCTTATAAAACCAGGTTAACGACTTAAAGACTTCATTGGGATTGTGAAGCCGGACCGATACCACTTTTATCGTAGTTGTGTGATCTGATCTTGCATCTTCTATCGTACAAGTACAGTCAGATTGATTGGATTGAGATTGATATCTCCAATAGGCAAGATATAAAAAGTAATCACAAACATCTTCGTCTCATTGTTTGTGATTCCGCAACATCTTGTTTCGCTACCATACGATTAAGATTTTTGTGAGGTGATTGATAACTCTAGTCTATTCTTCGAAAATATAAGACCGGATTATTAATTGGTTCCTGTTCACCTTGATTATTATCAAAAGACAGAACAAAACCTTTAGGGTTTATCTGTGGGAGACAGAATGATCCTTTAATAGACTTGTCTGTGTGAGACACATTTGTTTATTGTCAAAGCCTGCGATTTTAGGTCGTAGCAACTCTTAGTTGTGGGTGAGATCAGCTAAAGGAATCAAGTGCGTAGTATCCTGCTGGGATCAGAGGCGTAGGGAGTACAACTGTACCTTGGATCAGTGGGAGACTGATTGCGGTTCAACTACAGTCCAGCACGAAGTTAGCTTGGAGTAGGCTAGTGTCTGCAGCGGCTTAATATAGTGTGTGTTCAATCTGGACTAGGTCCCAGGGTTTTTCTGCATTTGCGGTTTCCTCGCTAACAAAAATTTATGGTGTCTGTGTTATTTCAATTTCCGCATTATATTGTTTTATCTTTATAATTGAAATATTACAGGTTGTGCGTTTAGATTATCAATTAGAATAATCCAACCTTTGGTTGTTGATTGTCATTTATAGATCCTTGGATATTGGTCTTTGATACCATCCAAGTTATTCCTTGTGTTTGATTAAAGACTCGCCGATTTCTATTAGCTTGAGTAAATCCAAACAAGAGCGAGATATTAACTCATTGAGATACTTTTACCTAGATTGAGTCTGACTATCTAGTTGATTCTCTAGAAAGTATTTCGGAGTTAGTCCATACAGATTGCTAAGAGAAATATTGGGTGGTGTTGTTAGACCCCCGCTTTTTCAGTATTCTCCTGACCAAAAACTTGTTCTTCGAAGGAAATAGGCGAGACCTATTTATACAATTTGCAACGAAACGTACCTTGGTCTCGTAAAAAGTGTATACGGTTGAGTAAATGAAAGAAAGCGGTAACAGGTAACGCCTGGAATTGATGTTTCCATAATGAAGGAAACGTTTCACCATTATTTCTTGTATTTACTAACCGCCTCACTCTTATGAAACTTTCTTGTAACGGGCGCAGTGTATGTCGCACGATGTAAACCTCCAGACCAATACCCTGATGAGCATCCCCCAGTTTGTGACATGTTTTGATGTCTCGAGTTTTTTTTTGTAGCATGTTGCTATTGTTTGGAAAGTTGGGCTTGGGAGGCTTGCCGTCTCGGTGGTGACCTTCGACGGTCGAGATTTTGCATCTTGAGAGGAAGGTTAGCCGTTGATTGTGGTTACCTTCTGTTGGTAGCCAGTGGCGTGGCCACGGTGCTGGCATGGCTTGCGCATGCTCTTGACGTGGCTAATTAGGGTTTGGTTCAGTGACCATAGAATTGGCATAGCTAAGTGTGTGCCGTGGCCAAAGAGTTGGCAGCGTAGGCAAAGGTTGCCACAAGTTGTTTGGTTTAGTGGCGAGCTTGTACGGCTGAGATTTGCATATCAGAAGGAAGGATAGTCGTTGATTGTTGCAACCTTTCGTTTAGCAGCCAGCAGCATATAGGGGTGGCCGACATGGCTTTGGCGTGGCCAAAATAGGGCTTTAGCACCGTTGCCAAATTAGGGTTTTGGCACTATGGCCAAGAGTTGGCACCATACCCAAGAGATTGCCACAAGTCGTTTGGTGGCAAGTTTGTACGGCTGAGATTTGCGTCTCAGAGGGAAGGGTAACCGTTAATTGTTTCAACCCTCCGTTTGGCAGCCAGCGGCATTGAGGCATGGCCGGCGTGGCTTTGGCATGGCTTAGGCACAGCCAAGCTAAGATTTTGGCATAGTTTTAGGCGCGGCCAAAATTAGGGTTTTGGCATAGTTTAGGTGATCGGTTGTCAACCGTCAAATATAATTTCACTTTCTTACTTAACTACAATAATATAATAAGTGGTAGGAAAGAGTTCGTATCCACAGAGAGGCTTTTGTTGTTATGTAATTTTCAGTTTCTTGTAAAACCAAGGGGGATTTTTGTTTTAGCAAATAAAATAAAGTAAAGCAAAGCAAATAGTTGGAATAATCAATAAGGAGAAGATATTGTTCATGGGATAGTATCATTCAAAAACATGTATTTTCATCAATGACTAGAATTGATATTTTAATCTCGCATTTGTTAAAAGTCCTAGGATACCTTGATCGTAAGAATATCCCGCTAATTCCTTAATTTCATCACAACCACATTAAAAGATGCATATGTGAATTCTTCTTAGAAAGCAACCCAAAGTGTAAAAGAACAATTAAGTTTAACTCCCTAAAAGCTTTAAGATTTATGGAATGAGACTAATCAAACCAAACAACCGTGTAAAATCACTAATTCGTTTTAACCAAGGTTATGATTCATATGTGACTAGTAGGATATATCACTACACGCACTACCCACAATTATGCTACTTAAAATCAGGGACAAACAACTTTTTCGTATTGAAAACCCGAATATAGCTCTAGATATGAAAGCAAATCGGATTGATTCCGGACTCAACCAATTAAACAATCAATCATATGATAAAACAAACCATGAATCATAAACAATAAAGTTGAGACAAAACTAATTCATAGAATCAAATAACATGCTTGAGAAATCAACTTTTATCCCATAACCAATAATTGTGATTAGTTACTCATAATAATGGAGTTCATCATAATCATAATAGTTAAAATAAAGAAGATGAAAACAAACGAAAGCAAACCCTAGAATAAGTTCTCTCCAAAATTCCAAGTAGAAAATAATACATGATACCCAAAGTTGTAGAAGTCTCTCTCCTTTTGTAACTTTCTTATTTCCAAAACTAGGTTATATTCTCAACAGTTCATTAGATAGAAGTCCTCCAAGTCCATGTGTGGGAAGAACCCATGTAAAAATTGTACACAAAAGTTGTCACCGGAGGTCCCACAAGGAAGCCGGAAGTTGGCATGAAAGTTGCCGGAAAGTAGTACAGGTAACCGGCAAAGTCCATCCGGTCACCGGTCATAGTCAGTCAACTCGGTCAAAGCTCAGCCGAGTCAGGATGAATCATCGAGTTAACTCAGTGATGTCAGCTACATGTAGTCAGACCTGAGATAGAAGCTAACTCAGCTGAGTAGGCTAGGTTTCCAGGCCAAAGCCATGTTTCCACGGCCTACTCACCCGGACATGATGGCTGGTCATTCTTCGCAGCCACAGTTTCAAACACAACACCAGCACAACCCTTACTCAATTATTTCTTCCAACTTCTGCACAACTGCAAATGCATAACACCTGGGGTTTCCACCATATTGCAGCATCACCACTGCTTCAGCCACCACATCCCTGGCAATACATACTCAGCTCCATTCCCTGCAATGCCGCAAATTTGCACAATCTTGCCATCTGCATCTCAACACCCTGCAATTCAGTTCATTTCCACATCAGTGCAACTAGTTTGTAGTTCAGTTCACCGTAAACTCATTAGGACCAACCATGCTCTACCTACAGCAGCACAAATTCCTTCTTTGCAATTTCACTAACCCCACATACTGCAGCTTCAATTATCAATACACTTCCTGCTTCTTCTTGCACCTCCTTTCAACACCACTAACATCTGCCATTTCAGTTCCTGCAAATTCAGACTCAAACAAACCCTTTAATTCTTCATTGTTGACTGATCATCACTGGCACAGAATCACTTGTAACTGCACACCCAATATCTTCCTGTACAGCATGTAACAGCACCAGCCTTGAAATCAACATCCTACTGTAATCCATTGCAGCAGCAACAACTAACATTCATAAACAAGATCAGCAGCTCAAACTCAACCAGAACCTGTAATTGCATCCATTCCCATATCTCAGACATTCCATTTCAACCACCACCTGCAGTCTCGTATATAACCAGCACCATCTTAGCAGCACCATTTCTTCCATTGCTTCGCCAACTGCAACCATCACATTTACCTGAGCTCCATATTCTCTCCTCAGAAACCATCAAGTTCTCAGCAACTAGCACTAGCAACTTCTTGTTCTTCTTGACTTACAACCACAATTGCTTCTACTGAGTTTCTTTACAGCCTCTCCAAATCTTCAATTTCATCTTTCCTGTAACTTTCATACACATCACCAATAGCATCAGCATCTCAGCCAACACCATATCTGCATTTCAATCCCTGCCATCTTCCATTGTGTATACTCTCAGCTAATGCACAACTGTAGGTTCTGACCTGAAACAAATGTCTCAGCTCAAGAATGAGCTCTAACCCTTCTTGTTCATCTGCGTCAACTCCTAATCCTCATACTCGAGCCACTAACATTCAAACCCTGTATTCATCCATTGCAATAATCCATCTGCTTATGCAGCATCTACACTCCATTTACCACCGGTACTATTCCTCCTCCAACTGTAGCTCAACTCTTGTCAGTTCAGCTCAACACCAGCTCACAGCACCATCATATTCTGCATATCAGATCAGCTTCATTGCCTTTGAGTTCCAGAATTCCATCTCCAGCTACAGCAGAAACCCATTTCTTCACCCTGTTCATCATTGAAACCCATTTTCCCACTGTAATTTCACAGAATCTAACACAAACCCAGCTCAACTCCATAAACCATTGGTAATCATCCTCAACAGCACATACCACCTGAATTTGGTTGTTTCTCGTCACCATCTTCTTCTTTCTTGATTCTAAATCTCAAATTCAGAAACCCTTTGAACAACCACAACCCTAAATTCGTCACAAATATCAACAGCAAGCAAACATCAACAAGTTCCTTCTATCCTTCATATCCAGTATCGATTCGGCTGAAAACCCATCTTCCTTGTTCACCTGAATTCAAATTCAACCCCAACGAATCTGTAATTCTTGCTGATTTTTCATCAATTCCATTACTGGATGTCGTTCACAATCAAACCCAAAATAAAGATAAGACAACCCATCTCTGTGAAGCTCTCCTCTTTATACTGCACAAAGTCACCAGATACGTCTTCTTCAAACACCGCAGCTCAAAATCCTCCTCTCTGTAGTGATGCCTCCATTGTTCCGACCGAGAAGGAAAACTAAAATTAATGAGAGAAATTAATTTTCTCTGATTTTTAGGTCTTGTGTTGGAATGGAAGTGGATACAGCCACCCCGGGAGAGTAGAGAAGGGGAACCCAGATGACTTTAGGCACCCAAATAATTTATACGAGCCGTCAAAGAATGATGACTCCTTTCCTCCATTGTGCTTCCCGTGGCACTTGCCTATGCAACGACGATATTCTCCTCCTTGCTCCAAATGAACGCTCTTTTCTTCTCTTGAATTCTTCCACCAACAGCGGTCGTTCCTTACTTTTTAGATTTACTTTTTCTCTTTAATTTCTCTTCATCACTAAAGCTGCCATGCTTTTCAGACAAAATTTGCATCACTAAAGCTGACATGCTTTTCAGACAGAAATTAAGAAATAGAAGCAAATAATGAGAAATAGTTCGTCTCCAACAGCAGTTGCACTTGAAATAACACTTTTTCCATGTTCTTCTTCTTTTGTTCCAAATGACTCCAAACTACCTAAATACTCAAAAGCAAACATAAGATACATATTTACAAGAAAACTTACCAAAGAAAGCATAAACAGTAGATAAATATTAAGGTGTTTTAGACACCTATCATTAGGCGCGGCCAAAATTAGGGCTTGGCATTGGGCCAAAAGTTGCCACGCGTTTGGTGGCGAACTTGGACGACTGAGATTTGCATCTCAGAAGGAAAGGTAGTCGTTGATTTTTGCAACCCTTCGTTTGGCAGCCAGCGGCATGGAGGCATGGCCGGCATGGCTTTGGCGTGGTTTAGGCAAGGCCAAGCTAGGATTTTGGCATAGTTTTAGGCACGACCAAAATTAGGGTTTTGACATAGTTTAGGCGCGGCCAAAATTAGGGCTTGGCATTGGGCCAAAAATTCCACGCGTTTGGTGGCGAACTTGAACGGCTGAAATTTGGATCTCAGAAGGAAGGGTGGTCGTTGATTGTTGCAACCCTTCGTTTGGCAGCCAGCGGCATGGAGGCATAGCCGGCATGGCTTTGGCATGGTTTAGGCGAGGCCAAGCTAGGATTTTGGCATAGTTTTAGGCGCGGCCAAAATTAGGGTTTTGGCATAGTTTAGGCGCGGCCAAAATTAGGGCTTGTCAATGGCCAAGAGTTTCCACGCGTTTGGTGGCGAACTTGGACGGCTGAGATTTGCATCTCAGAAGGAAGGGTGGTCGTTGATTGTTGCAACCCTTCGTTTGGTAGCCAGCGGCATGGAGGCATGGCCGGCATGGCTATGGTGCGGAGGTGTGGCTGGCATGGCATGTCATTGGCACTATGGTGTGGAGGGCATGGTTGGTATGTCTTTTGCGCGGAGATGTGGCTGGCATGGCATGCCATTGGCACAGTGGTGCGGCTGGCATGGTTGGCATGCCTTTAGCGCGGAGATATGGCTGACATGGCATGCCATTGGCACGGTGGTGCGGCTGGCATGGTTGGCATGCCTTTGGCGTGGAGATGTGGTTGCCATGGCATGCCATTGGCACGGTGGTGCGGCTGGCATGGTTGGCATGCTTTTGGCGCGGAGATGTGGCTGGCATGGCATGCCATTGGCACTGTGGTGCGGATGGCATGGTTGGCATGCTTTTGGCACGGAGATGTGGCTAGCATGGCATGCCATTGGCACTGTGGTGCGACTGGCATGGTTGGCATGCCTTTGGCGCGGAGATGTGGCTAGCATGGCATGCCATTGGC
>NC_039359.1:79435482-79463566 GCF_003573695.1 Papaver somniferum | reverse complement strand
TGGCATTCCATTGGCACGATGGTGCGGCTGGCATGGTTGGCATGCCTTTGGCGCGGAGTTGTGGTGGCATGGCATGTTATTGGCACGATGGTGCGGCTAGCATGGTTGGAATGCCTTTGGCACGTAGTTGTGGCTGGCATGGCATGTCATTGGCACGGTGGTACGGCTGGCATAGTTGGCATGCCTTTGGCACGAATATGTGGCTGGCATGGCATGCATTGGCACGGTTGTGCGGCTGGCATGGTTGGCATGCCTTTGGCGCGGAGATGTGGCTGTCATGGCATGCCATTGGCACGGTGGTGCGGCTGGCATGGTTGGCATGCTTTTGGCGCGGAGATATGGCTATTAGAGTTTAGCGTGTCGAAACCCTAGTTTAAGATATGTGGCACGCGTGATTGGAACGTTTGGCTAGCATGCGCGTCTGGCATGTGTAAAGATGATGTCAGTCAGTACCGAGGGCTCTGCCGTGGAACATGGAATTTACATAAAAAAAGGTACCCCGGTAATTTTACGCAGACATGTTGAATGGTTTAATAAATGTGCTAGTGGCGACATTATTACTCAAGTGTGACGTCACTGTTTGATTAAGGTTTTATGATTTTAACCCTATATTAAAAACCACCATTAACAATCAGAAGAGAAGATTCTCAAGCATAAACAAACTAGGTGCAATCATATTTCAACCACCGTTAGTCAATTAAATCAATGAAAACAAAAGATAAACCGCAATTATCTAGTTTCCCACCAACGGTACACGCTAGAGCTTCTCAATCCCAAAGAAGACTTTAAACTGAGCGGCTGTAAGAGATTCGCTTAATTAGGTTACTCTCCTTTCCGAATAGGCGGCTACATCAGTAACAACACAACAAAGAGGAAGCTTGTTGTTACGAAGGATTAGTTTGATAGAAAGGTAAACTTCAAGTATTTATAGACAAGGAAGTTTAGACACCAAGGAATTTCCAAAACCGAAAATATTCTCAAGATATTCATTAAAGCACAAATTTGGTTTTCATAATTCCTGGAAATGGTATGTCCAAATATAATGATCGAAATCTCTCGGAAAATCTCTAATTAGTAAATGCACATTACTAATTCTTATTTCCCTACAAAATGAAATTAATAACTTTAACTAAAAGATTCTTAACTTATTTATGTTTCGACCCTGGGTTCTCTTCCCTTAGCTATTAAGGAATAACTTTGAACAATTAAATAAATAAACATTCACAGCACGTATTCAAAGTATGTCGACATCCTTACTTTGTAAGTTATCTTTCATACTTACAACCTTGAAACCGATTTGCCACACTTCCAAACAAGTTTAGAATTGGTTCATCTGACTTTCAAGAACTATGCGATTGATCAAATGACATTCAATCACAATCATGGGTTTAACGGTTCTACCAAAACAAGTTTCGGTTCTACCTTCCATGTGATTACTATGCATAGTCACACTAGCTTTCCAAAATTCGGTTGACTAGGTACTAGGATCGGTTCCCCACATATATATGGTATCTAACTTATATGTGTTGCACATGTCCATAGGATCGGTTCCCCTTTGCCTAAAAACGTGTTGCACATGTTTATAGGATCGGTTCTCCTTTCTGCTATAAACCTTGCTGCACCCCATTTAAGGATCGGTTCCCCTTTGTGATGTATTGCACCTCTTACTAGTATCGGTTCCCCTTTCCCATATTTGGTCAGACATAAAATCACAAACCCGATCATACCATCTCAGGTGATTACTTAAGATCGGTTTCACTAATAAAAGTCATACCAATACATAAGTCAGGCCTTTGTGAATAGTTCTACCAAGAACACAAACAAGTCGTGAATGGTTATACTCAATCACACATATTGGTTGTTCATAAGATATGCAATAAATAACAAAACCAATAACTCCTATCAATTTCCTTTTCGGTTCACAAACAAGTTTATGAACTTACTTCCTTAGAACACATGTAAAACATTTTTCCCTAGGATAAAATCCTCACCTCATACCCATACATAATCACAATAGCATTAAAATGATTATGGCGATGTCTTATCTACAAAGTTTAATGGTTAAGAAATAGACCTCGTATTGTATTCCTTAATACTATGTCTATCTAGAGTTCAAATATGCTTCGCAGTTATTTTTTCAATATGCACGACTTGAAAGATACGTTAGGGAATGAAACAGTTCAAGTCAGATATCACTAACCTCAAGTGGAAGGATGATTGTTGTCGTTGTAACTCCTTGCTTCTTCACATCTTCAAGACTTCGCAATACTTGTAATGTCTCATTATCCTAATACTTTCAAACTAACCTATACGAAGTTGACTCTAATACATAATCAAGCGACTCTTAACATGAGTTTTGATTCACTAAAATATGACAACCAAACTTGACATACCAACGCTTGGTGGGTTCAACCGAGCTATGCTCTAACAACTTCTTCTACTACCATATAGTTAAGTTACTAGACTGTTCTTCGGGAATATAAGACCGGATTATCAATTGGTTCCTGTTGACCTTGATTTATCAAAAGACGGAACAAAAACTTCGTAGGTATTTCAATGGGAGATAGATTTTATCTATCAGAATAGACTTT
Organism: Papaver somniferum; assembly: GCF_003573695.1. Lineage (NCBI taxonomy): Eukaryota > Viridiplantae > Streptophyta > Magnoliopsida > Ranunculales > Papaveraceae > Papaver > Papaver somniferum. The sequence goes on along the minus strand of NC_039359.1, from coordinate 79,460,975 downwards.
TCTGTGGGAGACAGATTTGTTTATATAGTCTTCGACTTTGGGTCGTAGCAACTCATAGTTATGGGTGAGATCAGCTAAGTGCGTAGAGTCCTACTGGGATTCATAGGCGTAAGGAACGCGACTGTACCTTAATCGGAGTGAGATTTGGATAGGGCTCAACTACATTTCAGTCCGAAGTTAACTTGTAGTAGACTAGTGTCTGTAGCGGCTTAATACAGTGTGGTGTTCAAATATGGACTAGGTCCCGGGGTTTTTCTGCATTTGCGGTTTCCTCGTTAATAAAACTTCTGGTGTCTGTGTTATTTGTTTACCGCATTATATTTTCTATATAATTGAAATATCACAGGTTGTGCGTAGTTCAATCAATTGGTCAATCCAACCTTTTGTTGTTGATTGAAATTGATTGACACTTGAACATTGGTTTTTGATACCATTCAAGTTATTTCTCATATCAATCGGGCTCACAAATTTCTATCTTTTCGATTGCAGATTGTATTGAAAAATTGAGATACAACTCTTGGATATATTTCCTTGATTAGGTCTGACTGTCTAGTTGATTCTCACGGAATTATATTGGAGTTAGTCCATACAGATTGTCGAACGAAATATTGAGTGTGGTTGTTAGACCCCCGCTTTTTCACTTGCTCCTTCATGCATTATCTGGTACAAAATAAAATAATTTTTCCCTTTTATTTTCAATCCTGGATCCATCATGTTTTTAAATGTGAATCTGGGTTATAACTAATTTGGTATTAAGTTGGCATAGTTACACAGGGGCAGTAACACGAAAACACCTTTAAACTTAAAACTAGTAGGACATTGGTGTCCTCTCTATATAACTGCTACACAGACCTTACTCTATATCCAATTGGCGTCAAAAGAATGAGGATATCTTTCCTTCACGTTTTATGCATAGTGTTATCTGGACTCTGGAGTCTGGGGATTTTTGAAGTAAACTATTCCAAAAGATGATCCATTAACTTTTTGTGCTTACTTTACAATCTTTTGGAAATGTTATTCAACGAACTTGTTTTGCTTACTAACAATGATGGGAATACATGTAATGAAGATGGGCCTGTAGTTGTTGATGTATCTGCACCACCAACTAAAAAGCGAGGAAGACCACCAGGCAGCAAAAATAAAGAAAAAAAACAACTAGCAATCCGAGAAAAGATGGAAGCGTTCAGGTAACTTACTTTCAATCTTTCATACTTATCATTTTTTTTCTCATAATATCATAACCAATATGGTTGGAATTATATAGGTTGTGCCGCAACAAGAATCTAGTGGATTACTAGCACAACTGCCTCATATGCATCCACCAAATGGACTAGCACGAGATCTTATGTATCAAGCTAATGGAATAGCACACAACAAGTACATATGTACCATCCTTGGGAATTCTATCCGCATCATCATTACGGAGGACTACCAAATGCCATGAGTTATTTTCACGTGCAAGTGTCGGCACCAACTTTGCTGCATACAAACCTTAATATGCAGTTATTTGGAGGGAAAGCAAAGAAAAAAAATCATCCACAAATTAATTATAAAGTCACGTACATTTTGGTAATCATGCATCTGGAGCGTGTTTTGAATTATGAAAATTGCTTTGATGCATACATCGCTTAATACTTTGGTGTATATCTATGTGTGTGTACATACAATGCTTTTCAGCAATGTTGTTAGTGCTTACAATCAGTATTTAAAGAATCTAAAGGCTTGATGAATACCCATTTTTCTGTGATTAATTTGAAGTTCACGGTAAATTTTAGACATAAAATTCAATTGGATGTGCATGGTGTTTTAAGTTCATAAGAAATGTCGCCCGTCTCATCATTTGAAGGCATTGGTTGTTAATTCCGTAAGTAGAGAGATAAAAGTTGCTGCTCATCTGCTCTTTTGTGAGCTTGAATGCATATGGAGATTCCATTCAAACTAGTAGTCTCTTTGAGAGGTTGAAATCACAATCACACTTTGCATAAAAAATCAACAACAGTAATGTTAATTAACAAATTTCCATATTCATTCAGACAATAAGGCAAACACCTTGTAAGCATAACAAATAAATACTTCTTCTCAATTAAACACAAAATTTACATGAACCCAATTTTTGAACCGACGAGTAGAAGGTGAATACATGATTAAATTGAAAATTAGCACATGAATCAATTGGAAAAAATATCGTTTGGTCCATTTTTAGGTAGGCGCATGTCTGTTTGGTTTTTTGGTCAAACGCCTTTACCGTTTGGTCCATAATTATTTAAAAATATTAATCTGACAAAAATACCCTTCCGTGTCAATTTTTATTTATTTTGTTGTAGCAGTTCATTCCAGAAATGAAGTCCATACAAAAACCTAAAAAAACAGACTTCATTCCAAAAATAAACTCCATACAAAAACATAAAAAAACAGACTTCATTCCAGAAAATGAACTCCATACAAAACCCTAAAAAAACTGACTTCATTCCAGAAATGAAATCCACACAAAAACCTAAAAAAACAGAGTTCATTCCAGAAATGAAGTCCATATAACAACCTAAATAAACAGACTTCATTCAAGAAATGAACTCCATATAAAAACCTAAATAAACAGACTTCATTCCAGAAATGAACTCCATACAAAAACCTAAAAAAACAGAGTTCATTCCAGAAATGAAGTCCATATAACAACCTAAATAAACAGACTTCATTCCAGAAATGAACTCCATATAAAAACCTAAATAAAAAGACTTCATTCCAGAAATGAACTCCATACAAAAACCTAAAAAAACAGAGTTCATTCCAAAAATGAAGTCCATATAAAAACCTAAAAAAACATAGTTCATTCCAGAAATGAAGTCCATATAACAACCTAAACAAACAGACTTCATTCCAGAAATGAACTCCATATAAAAACCTAAAAAAACAGAGTTCATTCCAGAAATGAAGTTCATATAAAAACAGAGTTCATTTCTGGAATGAACTCCATATAAAAGCAGAGTTCATTTCTGGAATGAACTGCAACATCATCATCTTCATCATCTTCGTCGTCTTCAACAACAACAACAACAACAACATCTTCGTCTTCAAAAACACCATCGTCTTCATCATCAACGGCAGTAGCAGTAGCAGATCTTTATCTTCTTCATCTTCTTCATCATCATCATCAAAATCAAGATTAACACCATCGTCTTTATCTTCAACAGCAGCACCAACAACATATCTTCATCTTCTTCATCATTTTCATCGTCAACAGCAGCAGAAAAAAGAAAATCAAGATTAACACCATCGTCTTCATCGTCAACAGCAGCAGCAACAACATATCTTCATCTTCATCGTCAACAGCAGCAGCAACAACATATCTTCATCTTCATCGTCAACAGCAGCAAAAAAAAGAAAAAAAAAACCTAAAAAAATCGTATTCAATAGTACCAACATCATCGTATTCATTGTCTACAACTACCGATCTAAATATCTAAATCGATTTTCACCTTCATCACCATCGTTTACAGCAGTAGGAAGAAAAATAGAAGAAAAAAATGGAGACGCCATTAACAGGAGGAAAAAGAAGAAAAAGGAAAAAGAGAGATTAGATTTGGAAAGATGAGAGAGAAAGTAAATCTTATAATGATTTATTGTCTCTTACTTTTTGACTATATATATGGTCCTTATCCAAAAGGGTATTTCTGCCACTACAAGGTGACATTTACATCATCCATGACATCACCCTTGGACCAAACCATAATTTTTAGGACCAAATTATAATTTATATTATCAAATAGGACCAAATAATTGACTAGGTCCACTGGACTAGATTGTCTCTAATATATTATTTGTAGGACCAATTGGTATTTCCTTAATTTAGTTGATCTAATAATCATTCATTTATGCCTACAAACTATATCATATTAACCTTTTCCGTTACAGAAATAGAGAATGGAAAGAAAAAAACTATAGAGAGAAAGACATTTAAAGAAAGCAAATAATATGTTCAGAGAGATGAAGGAGAAAAAACAGAAAATCATCTTAAATAAATTGGAAATGCTATTCACCTCCCTATTCTCCACCTCCCTACTCTGCTCCCTCCAATCTACACCACATATCTAGAATTTGAATCACATTCAGGTACAGGTGGGGTTCACTATTTCCCAGATATGGGGTTTAGATTGGAGGGAGCAGAATAGGAAGGTGGGAAATAGGGAGCTGAATAGCACCACCGTAAATAAATTTGAGCTAATGAATTTTTTTAATCTAGCCCAAGTTTCAAAAATTCAGAATTTCACATTCCCGTCTACTTTTTGGTCAAACACTAAAAACTAGTGCCTTTATCGGTTTGGTTTTCTTATCGTCATGTAGGACGACAGCTCATCAGGGAGGAGAGTGGGGAGCATTTAGAGATCGTTGAATAGCATTGCCTTATTTACCAGTGACTTCTTTTAATTACTCCCTTCCTTTCACAAAGACTGCCCGCTTTGACTTTGTCAAAATATTAAGAAGATCAGAGTATTTTACTTGACTACCCTTAGTTACTTACCTATTTTATTTTAATAAAAATGATAACATTAAAAACTACCTAAAATTGTTAGGAAGATTACAAAATACGAAATATAAAAAGAAAATTAAAAAATATCAAGTTTATGGAGTACAAATTTATATGAAATTTAATTGTTGGAGCCAGATATATATTCTCTTAAAAGGAATGAAGAATATATTTATTTCCTTAATTATTTGGATTTCTTCAATATCTTAGATCGGGTCCCGTTAAGAATAAATTTATGAATTAAAAGTTTAAGAATATATTAGTAAGTTCATTGGAAAAATATGATTATAAACACAAGTCGGACACAATTTTAAAACAAACAAAAATGGAATAGAGGACAATCTTTTTGAAACAGATGGAGTATTACTGTATATGCAAAAAAAAAAAAATTAAAAAAAAAAGGTCCGAGCTTTTTCCTATAACCTAACCTTTTGCTAATCTTGCATTTAGCAGGCACATCTTTAAGAAAATTGATAAATCTCGACTTGGAACTTGGAAGGTTAGAAAAAGACTTAGATTATATACTCAGTCAAGATCCAAAAAAAAAGAAAAAAAGTTAAAAAGAAAAATCTTAAATAGCTAGATATATGGTTATGGTAAGTACAATCACATACCCACTGAAAACACTGAACAAAGGTGGTGCTTCTTTAGGCTCCAGATGTTATGAAGCTGCGGGCATGTGCGGAATATTACGGGAACAACGGAGAATGATACGCACTATGCACCTTCATTGGCTCGTGCTCTAGTGAGGGCCACAAGGTCCTCGCTAAATGGATTTTATGCTTTTGGAATTTGGACTATGCAAAAATGTGAAACACTAAAATGAACTAATCTTCTTCGTTAAAAAAGAAAAAGATGGATTATCGTCAGGGCTCATTTGGATTATAATAAGATGAATATATTTTTTTTTTCTTTTTTTTTTTTTTTTTGTGAATTAGGTATTTTATTGGAACTTAGAAAGCCACGGTTACAACAGTAAGCTTAAAAATATTACAGAAAAAATAAATAACAAACAGAAATAAGAAAAAGATAAAACCACCCGGAGGCGTTGGACACGCATTTGTTGTCTCGTTAAAAACCTTGAAAAGAAAAATCCGTGGGGATAAAAGAAAAACCGTAGGAATAAAACCTTAACGAAGGAATAGAGCACAACGCGATAGGTCCTAAAGAAGACCCTAAAACTATAACTGCAAAGATAACACAAACATTTATAATTCTTCATTAAACTAGGAAGCATTCATAATCCATCGGTACCCAATGAGTAGTCTTCTAATACATGCAGCATATATTGATTCACAAGCAAGTTGTGAAGATCGGGAGTCTTAACTTGCGATAAAACTATCAAGGTGGATTCCTGAGCCCTTCTACCATGAACAAGTCTGATAAAAGTGTCACGACGGCCTATACAGGAAAGATATCTCTTCTTAATGATTGAGGATGACGGTTTAGTCTTTGCCGCAATCGAAGATTTAAATGGTGAAGGTTGTGTCTTCATAAATATACAACCATATAGAACATAGTCAGTATTGATTTCAGCATCATGTTGTTTCACAGGAGTTTTCGGTTTTCTAATCCAAGAAGAAACACAAACATAGATTAAATTACACACTAACATTACACGGACACAATACAAATAAATAGGGAGAGGGAGTAAACAAAAATAACACATATTGTAACTAACACGACTTTACAAGATGAAAGCAATTTAAGAAGTATAGATTACTGTCCGGTCTCAACTATTCAGTCTCAACTATTCCGGTGAAAAAGCTACAGCTAAATACAAGGGCTATAACAAAACTAGAGACTTAAAGAAAAGGCCTAACAACAAAACAATTTAAACTAGTACTAGTGATGTACTATCTCACAATCAAGGTATCACTTCTTAAAGAAATATTGAGATCCTAATGTTCAATAAAAATCTATATTAATGGACTTGAAATGTTGTCATTAAATTAGGAATAACAAAACCAATCCTACAGATGTCTATTAGAATTAAAATCTAAAGATTATGTGATATTTAATTTGAAAATAAGAATAACAAAACCAAAAATAGAAGGGGTAAGAAAAGGCCCCTGTTTAGCCCAACCGCGATAGCCAGGACACTAATGTTGGAGAGAAGACGTCTTTGAATGAAAATATGCAAAAAAATGTCAAAATAGAGAGAGGTAGGAACAGTAAGAGAAATTGATTTAAGGGAATAAAATGTTGAAGAAGGACTTTTCTGGGGACCGTTTGAGATCAGAGGAGTTAGAGTCAGGGTCTAGGGAAGAGATTTATTTTATTATTTTTTCTGAAACTTTTTTTTTTCACAGCAGATTTTCAAAACTTCACAGATTGAAGATTTACATAGAAAAACTAAGAGAACATCCTACCAACAACTGAAAACAAAACAAGGATCAGGTTTTGATCCTAATCATTAAAGAAAAACTAAATAATAAGCATAAGATGAAACCAATTCTAAGAAACATTACACATACTCTAATTCAAGATAGATAAGGAAGACAATCCCCTTTCGTGTTCTCTGAATAAACTTAATGAAACCCGTTTATAAGAAAAACTATCCACCCCTAATTAAAGAAGACAAAAAAGAGAAAATCAGAAAGTAAAATTCAATCAAACCTTATAGCATTTTATTTTTTTAAATACTTTAATTACTGATTAGATTTGAGAAAAAACCAATATTAATTAAAAGATGCATAGGGTATACATCCCCTAATGCAGAGCAGAACCCAAGAAATTTTTCTTCTTGTTCCTAGTAAAGACAGATGGATCAAAAAGAGAAAGCAAAAATTGGTTGATTAGAAGGAAGAACAAAGGGTAAACCAGAAGACCTGGGAGAGAAGAAGACATACTTTCATAGATCTGGATAAAAGAAGAATGATCTGAATGGTCAAATCTTGGAAACCATACAGAAAAGGGAAAGTTAGCAGTTTTGAACATTTTTTTAAAAGAAGAAACTCCCAAATAGAAGAATAGAGAGCGAATGATTTTCCATCAAAGCCTTTAAGAAAGGTAATAAATAATTTCCTTAAAAAAATTTCCTCTAATAAATTCAAATCAGGGATGGACAAAAAGGAAGTAAATAAATCAAATCCGACAGCGAAATTAGCAGAAGAAAATAGAAGAAAGACTAGAAACAGAGGAGAGTGTTAGAGCAAGAATTACTCAGTACATAAAGATTGATCTAGTTGAAGCAGACATCTCCAAGCAAATAAAAGAAAGAAATTAGAAGAACCATAGATCTGGGCAAAGAAAAAGAAACGAGAGAGGGAACGAAATAATCCAGATTCATAAGAAGAGATAGAAGAGATTCATCACAAAAAGAAGAATATATTAACAGGTCCATCAGAATAGAAGAGAAGAATGAAAGAAAGCTCAAAGAGCCAAACAAAATTAAAAAAAAAATAAAGGATAAAGAATACAGAATACAGAAAAATAAGTTTAAGAAACAAAATCAAAATCTGCCGCCTATTATTACCAATCATCTAAAACATTAAAGGTTGATCCCCATTGCCATCCCCTAACTCATGATTCATAAGCCCCCAAGCTTATCCTATGGAGATTACTCCATAATCAAAAAAGAAAAATCGGAAAAAGAGACTTAGAAAATTCCAATTTTTGATGAATATATATTCTATCGTTGACTCGTTGAATATTTTTCGACCTTGACTAAATATCACCATGTATAAGAGTCATCCGGGGCCATTTGGTGCTAATAAGTTAATAACTCGATATGACATCACTCTTCCCTGTTGTGTTATTGTCATGCAGTACGACTCGTATGACCTCATGGGCATGTATTGGTTGGAACTTTGTGACCTACATCCGTATTGACCCTAATTCACATGGCCCCTAACAGGGATACCAACATCCACTTCAAAGGTGAAGATGTTTTGTCTTATCGTACGTAGTATTTGGTGCATTCCGAGGAGGATAATGAAAATCATAAAACCACTCATTCTGAAAACAGGGAAACTCCAAGTTTTATTAGTTCTGAAAAAAAAATAGATTTTAGAACTGAGAAAATGGGGTTTAATAACCATATCCAATATTTCGTATACTTCCAGGAGAATCAACTAGACAGTCAGATTCAGTTAAGGGCAATATATCCAAGAGTTACAGCTCAATTTCTCAAATCAATCTGCAATCGAACAGATAGAAATCTGTGAGCCGGATTAATATGAGAAATAACTTGAAAATTACCAAAGACCAATATCTAACCGTCAATTAATTTCAATCAACAACCAAAGGTTGGATTCACCAAATTGATTGAACTACGCACAACCTGTGATATTTCAATTATATAAAAATATACACAGACACCAGAATTTTTTTGAATGAGGAAACCACAAATGCAGAAAGACCCCGGGACCTGGTCCAGATTTGAACACCATACTGTATTAAGTCGCTACAGACTCTAGCCTACTACAAGTTAACTTCGGAGTGGAATGTAGTTGAGCCCTAACCAATCTCACACTGATTAAGGTACAGTCGCGCTCCTTACGCCTCTGAATCCCAACAGGACTCTACGAACTTGATTCCCTTAGCTGATCTCACTCACAACTAAGAGTTGCTACGACTCCAAGTCGAAGACTTGATAAACAAATCTGTCTCACACAGAAAGATCGATTTTAATAGATAAATCTGTCTCTCACAGAAATACCTACGAAGTTTTGTTCTGTCTTTTGATAAATCAAGGTGAACATGAACCAATTGATAATCTGGTCTTATATTCCCAACGAACAGCCTAGAAATATCAATCACCTCAGAATAATTTAACTATATGGCAGTGTAGATGGGGAAAAACGAGTCGCTGGTTTTTTAAGGAAGTGAAGAGACGAGCGTGTTGTCGAGACTCCTCAACCGAGCAAACTGCTTAACCTCACACAGATGCACTGCAAAGGGAATACTTAGATTCAAGAGATCAATCCGTAGGACTCCGGTCTAAACCAAGTCAATGGCCGTCCCAGAGTCAATTCGGTCGCAAAGAGGGAGATGGGTTGATATGTAGGAAGGAAGCTGAGAATTGTGTGGGATCAGTGATGTTCAAGGATTGTGGATGTGTTGAAGGTTTCTGCAATTTTTGGTGAACTGATGACTTCGAGTAAGGTCTGATAGATTGATGAGTTCTTGAGAGTAGTTGCTCGAGAAATTCTGTGTAGACAATTGTTGATAGATGGTGATCATTCGTTGTCTATTTTTTTTTCAATCATGAATTCAAAGACTTATTTATATTGTCGGAGTTGTGAACACCTTGATCCCTGTAAGTGTGACGGTTTCTTGAGTGAAAGAGTGGGAAAGTGGGAGATCGTGGCGAAACCAGTTCCATATTATGCGGAGACTTGGTTGATCATTCACCCACTTCTTTGCTAACTCCTTCAACTGTTGACACGATTTTCTCACATTTTTCGTTGTGGATGAATCCACGTGATGTAGGCCGCCAGACCAAAACCCTAATTGATATCCCCCAATTTGACGTGATTGATGTCTCACGAATCGTGGAGTCTGCATGAAAGACGTGTATTAGTGAGTCAGTTGTTGACTGATTAGACAGTGAGTCTAGGTTTTGTTGAATCGAACATGAGTGGTGAATGCTCATCGATTCATAAATCGAACATGTAGTTCTCTGAAATGGTGTCAGTATTGTAGATTCAGTGATGAATTACTGACCAGTATTTGAGCAAGAGCAAGTATTGCTCGATTCGACGAATTACTGAATATTTGAGAATTTGACGAGCGACTGAGCAAGTATTGCACAGTTCGACAAAATACTGAATGTTGAAAATTTTGACGAGCAATTGAGCAAGTATTGCTCAATTCGACAAAATAATGAATGTTGATGATTTGACGTACAATTGAGCAAGTATAGCTCAATTCGGCAAATTACTGAATGTTGATAATTTCTTCATGGAGTTCTGAGAAAGTCTGGAACCAGAGATTTTCCAGCAAGGATCTGTAGACTGGGATCATTTCTTCATGTCCATGCTCTCCTAGTGCCTCCAGGTCCAGGAATCGAGAGACGTGATCAAGCGTTCCCTTTTTCGTTGTACAGCATGGACGTTAGGGAAGGGTAGCCCTTCGAGAGAGGAATTCTTTGCGTAGGAGCATGATATGTAGGTTGATGACGGTGGACAGATGGTGTCTTGTCTTTTCCTCGATCTCCATTAAGCATTCCAGGTCCTCGCGAGTGATGAATCATGGAGGTTCTTTGTTGGTTTGAGAAGGAGTGGTATCACCAGCACCGATGTTGGAAGCAAGACTAGTTTCTGGAGTACCACCATTTTTACTAGCGATGGCGTTGTTTGTGTTAGGATTTGTAACTGAACCTAACCTAAGATCAACAATTTTGTGAAAGTTTGAGATTGCAACCGAGAGATTAATTTCCCACTGTGGTCGCCAATCTGTAGATGGGGAAAACGACTCGCTGGTTTTTTAGGGAAGTGAAGAGACGAGCGTGTTGTCGAGACTCCTCAACCGAGAAAACTGTTTAACCTCACACATATGCACTGCAAAGGGAGTGCTTAGATTCGAGAGATCAATCTGTAGGACTCCGTCCTAAACCAAGTCAATGGTCGTTCCAAAGTCAATTCGGTCGCAAAGAGGGAGATGGGTTGGTCTATAGGAGGGAAGCTGAGAATTGTGTGGGATCAGTGATGTTCAAGTATTGTGGATGTGTTGAAGGTTTCTGCAATTTTTGGTGAACTGATGAGTTCGAGTAAGTTCTGATAGATTGATGAATTCTTGAGAGTAGTTGCTCGAGAAATTCTGTGTAGACAATTGCTGATAGGGTGATCATTCGTTGTCTGTTTTTATTTCAATCATGGATTCAGAGACTTATTTATATTGTCAGAGTTGTGAACACCTTGATCTCTGTAAGTGTGACGGTTTCTTGAGTGAAAGAGTGGGAAAGTGGGAGATCGTGGCGAAACCAGTTCCATATTGTGCGGAGAATTGGTTGATCATTCACCCACTTCTTTGCTAACTCCTTCAACTGTTGACACGATTTTCTCACATTTTTCGTTGTGGATGAATCCACGTGATGTAGGCCGCCAGACCAAAACCCTAATTGATATCCCCCAATTTGACGTGATTGATGTCTCACGAATCGTGGAGTCTGCATGAAAGACGTGTATTAGTGAGTCAGTTGTTGACTGATTAGACAGTGATTCTAGGTTTTGCTGAATCGAACATGAGTGGTGAATGCTCAGCGATTCATGGATCGAACATGTAGTTCTCTGAAATGGTGTCATTGTTGTAGATTCAGTGATGAATTACTGGCCAGTATTTGAGCAAGAGCAAGTATTGCTCGATTCGACGAATTACTGAATATTTGAGAATTTGACGAGCAACTGAGCAAGTATTGCACAGTTCGACAAAATACTGAATGTTGAAAATTTTGACGAGCAATTGAGCAAGTATTGCTCAATTCGACAAAATAATGAATGTTGATGATTTGACGTACAATTGAGCAAGTATAGCTCAATTCGGCAAATTACTGAATGTTGATAATTTGTTGTGCAATTGAGCAAGTATTGCTCAATTCGACAAATTACTGATAAATTACTAAATATTGATAGCTGGATCAATATTTGAGCAACTGAGCAAGTATTTCTCGATTCGACGAAATATTTATTGGTGACGTGACCCAATAAAATATTAAAATATTGGTAAGCTACCAAATATTATGTGATTAATTCAGATGTTGGTTGTTGAATCCATCATAAATTCATTAGTGTTTGAATCGTCCTCAGAGTGATGATTCGTGGAGCATTTATTCGAAACCCTAATTTCAGATCATAGTTGATGAATCGCTGAAAATAGGTCATGAGTGATAGAGGGACTGACCACCTGGAATGATGGGCGTCCATGTGGTGCCCAGTGCTCGAGTGAGCATGCACCAGGGTTCTCAGTTTGAGGATTGGTGAAACAAAGATGATTAAATGTTGGTTTCATCATTTACTGAAATATTGATGGGTTCAGCATTAGGCGATAAAACCTAGGTATGAAAGATGGGGACCGACCAAGAGAGCATGGGACCGGCTCTTGGTGGTCACGTGACCAGTTGTTGGCCGTTTGAGCAATCCCCAGGTTAATTGGAGATAGTTTGGGCCCAATACGAGCAATTGAGCAAATTAGGTCAGAATTATGAAAACGTGTGGGACCGGCTTTGTGCAAGCCTTAAGGATGACCCTGGTCTTTCATGAAGGCATGAACGTGTTTCCGTGGAGCCCATGTCTCCATACTAAGAGTTTCAGTATTTTTTGATGTGTGTTCGAGCAACGTTGTGAATTTTCAGAAGAGTTTCATCTTGACTGAAATTCTTGATTTTTGTTGGAATGAGCATGTATTCTCAATTGATCAATATTTTGTAAATATTGAAATAAGTGTATTTTAACATTTAAAATTGTAGTGGGAGGCTATCCGGTCGTGTGACCATCTTGGCTTTTGATTTTTCGTGATTCGAGCAAAATTTGAGAAGTTATGAAGAAATCGTGATTTTTGCTCAAACCAAGGAGTTTCATGAATTTAGGAAAATAATAATTATAAAAGACTAGGGATTACAAGGTGTGGGACCGGCCACGGCTAGGGCATGGTCGGCCGGCTATGTTGCCCGGTCCCGCACACCTTTTCCTATTTTATAATATTATTTATCATGAATCCGTGAAATTATGGAGAATCCATGAGTTTTTGTTGAAACGGAGGAGTTTCATGAGATTAGGGAATAATAATTATAAAAGGCTAGGGATTGTGAGGTATGGGACCGGCCACGGCTCGGGACCTGCCGGCTAGGTTGCCCGCTCCCTCACACCTTTTCCTATTTTATAATAATATTTTCATGAATCCATGAAGTTATTGGGGAATTCATGAGTTTTACACAAACAAGGAAAGTTGCTAAATTGAAGGAGTTTTTCATGAGTTCATGAAAATAACAAAATAGGGCAAAATAATGGAAGAGGAATGGGACCGGCCACGGTTAGGGCATGGCCGGCTGGCCGGTGGGACCAGCCCCCTGGGCGCTTCTTATTATTTTATTACTATTTGTAGTTTTTTCCTGTTTTGCGTAGGATTCCTCATCTGTCCATATTTTTGGATGCTCGTTCGTGCATTATTTTCGAGTACACTTGAACCATTTTATGGGGCTTACTCAGTAGTAGTCCAGATGCCCGATTGTTGAGTATTTATTACTAATTTATGAAATTCAATGGAGAATGATTCATGAAATTGAGAAATAAAAGTGAGTAGTCATTTATTATCAGTCCATAGAATCAGTTGTGGATTTGACCATGTATTCGGAATAATAAAATGATAATCTTATTACCATCTCATGGAATCGTAGATTTGACCATGAAATCGGAGTAATAAGATAGGTGGTGATATTACCATTTAATGAGATCAGTCGTGGATTCGACCATGAAATCGGAGTAATATCTATTACCATTTCATGAGATCAGCCGTGGATGTAATACATTTATCTATTACCTTTCCATAGAACCAGTCGTGAGTTTGACCATGGAATACGATCAATAAGATAAGATAGATTATCTTTAGGAATTCAGTGGTGAATATGACGTAGAATTTAATCTCTTGCGTATAGTCAGTGAATCAGCGAGTGTTTCCAATGTCCCGAAGACGTTTTTCCCTCTCAACATTTCATGTATGGAGGACCGCCTGAGTTTATACACGGACACTCTACATAGTCAGGGAACAGTGAGTGTCAACGGCCTCCTGAAGGCGTTATTGCTCTCAATCTTATGGATAACCGCCCAATCGTTCTTCTATGTAGAGGCGAATTCCTCTATGTAGTCAGGGAACAGTGAGTGTCACCGACATCCTGAAGGCGTTAAGCTCTCAATCTTATGGAGAACCTCCCAATTACGTTATTCTACATATATGCTATGATGAAATGCCCGGTGTCAAACGCTCCGGAGAGGCCTTTAGAGCGACATGTGCATCATGCTTCGTAAAACACGAATCGTCACATGGATTCCTGAAGCCGTGTCAGAAACATGCAGTATCATGATTTTACGGTTTTGACCCTTGTTGAAAATCCACCATCAACATTAAGTCACCTGCTTAGTAAGGGACAATCATGTTCCGCAGTAAGCACTAGATGGTGATTTTCAGTCGACGAGAGATCAGTGGTTGAACTCAGTCTACAGAGGCATTCTCAGAATCTCCAATTTACTCCAATGACGTCATATGCGAGCAAATTTTCGGGTGGAGACCCTGGTAATGTGATAGAGCGTCATCCCGTGAGCACGGAGAGATGAGTCACTGCTGATTTGAGCGACCGAAGGTCTAGTTTTGGTCGGTTTAGGATTTACGGGTCCGGGCCCAAAAAAGGAAATCCTTGTTTTAGGAACAGACGTTTGTTCGTTTGTTAATTAAGAAATAAACAAAATATAGTGATAAAAAAAATTATGCCAAAATTTTATTTTTTAAATATGTGAGATTTCGCAAAAAGGAATAAACTCTCGTTTCAAAGGTGGATGCTTGTACGAGAGAAAAGTTTGTTTTTTTTTCGATATGAGCTTTCATGAAAAATTTATTTTCGATATGGGAGTTTTCATAAATTTTTGAAAATACAATTCTCATTTCAAAGAGAGATCAAGAATATATACATATATTTTCAATGATACGTGAGTTTCACGTTAAAATGTATATTTTGTAAAATCAATGCTTTGATTTTGAACAACTGTTGAAAGTAGACAATTATTCAAGGTGAAATAATGTTTGTATGTGAGTTTTTACAATTGTAGAATGGTCGTTTGTCCAATTTTTTGAAAAACCAGCGAATGTTCACACAGTGAAAAATTTATGTGAAATTAAGTTTTTGATTTTCAGCAATTGCTAGAAGCAAACAATTTTTGATAAAATACTGTTTGTATGGATTTTGTGATCTGATAGTGTATGCACAAAATCAATGGGTGTTCACTCGGTCGGAGTCGCTCACACGGTGAAAATAATGTGAAAGTTTCGTGAATTGTTCACAGTTTTATGAAAATCACGTTATGGTTTTGAATAATGAATTTTGTTCGTCTTTGCGGGTTTGAAGGAGCGAACAAATTCTCTAGATTGTAATCACTACAGCTAGTGAAATTGTAAATAGGTAAGATTTGGATGGTTAACATTTTTGTAGACGTTGTTGTGAGCACCTTTATTCAATGATTCAATGTTTTGTCGAATCTTGCGCTTTGTATAAACGATGTGCTGAAATAGCCACTTTGCAAGAATGACTGACTCCCATGATGATACTTCCAAAGATGGTGTTTCCAGAGATGCCATCTCTACGGATGCAACTTCAAGAATCAGTATTTATGGGACCTCTGAGTGATGGTGAGAGATCCTTCATACTGAGTTGTACTCCTGGTTATTCCATTAGCTTTACTACAGGATGATCGTATAGTGAGATCCGGGATCAATGTGGACTCCACGAAAATGGAAGAAAGTCTACGGGAGCGGAGAATCCAGAAGTAAGGACTACAGGATGTTAGCAAATGACGTGCAGTCCCCAGCCGTTTCTTTGGTGATTTGTTAGTGCTCCTTGTGTCATGACTTTTCCTTGCCCGTGCAATTAGGATCACGAGACCAAGGTTTGTTATTTCTTTTCAGAATTTTGCTCCATGAATTGACGGTCTTCAACTTGTTCTCGGGCAAACAATTCAGGAATCCATCACTGATGAAGAAGTCGATGTAAGTATCTCTTTCGTGCAGGTGATCGTGGCATCTCCTTAAATGAAATAATAATAATTATTGTTGATGATGAATCCAGGAAGAAATTATCGTGGATGAACAAGGTATTGATGATGCTCATTAATCCTTGAACCTTGGTGAGACGGAGAATTCCCAAAACTCGAAACCGCATGAAAGTAATAACGCTTCTAATGATGACTCCGGCAATATTGGGTCTTCGAACGGCTTATAGACCACTCAAGTAAGTACCCATATTATATTTTCTTCATAGAAGTATAGGATCTCTGATTCATGAATGAATGAATGAATGAATTAAGACTCATATGAATGACTAAAAAATTTTACCAAAATACGTCACTAGAAAATTCACAACTCCGTCTTTTAGCAAAAACGCTATAAAATCTTCATCCGGTGTCGGATTTTCGCGATCTAACCATGAATCGTCATCGCCAGACAAAGAATCTTTTTGGCGTTTGAGCACTTTTAAAGGCCGAAATCGACGAAACAGTGAACTTCCAGGAGACCTTCAGAAATTTCTCAGCTGGCATGCGGTTGGATGTTTCGGCCACATCTTTTTGATTGTTTATCCAAATGCTATGAAATTTTGATATATCGTAGAGGACATTCATACTAAAATAATGGTATATGACCCATCCCTATATTATTCACCAATTGCTCCCAGCTCGTCGGTTTGTACAGGACAGTGTAAAATCATCTCAGACGAGCTTGTTGTAAAACACTCATGTTGTGTCTTTAGACCATTCGCTTGTGTCTTGAACGATTGGTGAAGGATTTTAACGTCATTGATTCATTTGAGATCAGGACCCCTTGATTGATACATGAGTGTGGTGCTTGCGGTGTCGTCTTGTTTCTGTTAGTCGCAGAAACATCACTTTTGAAACCCTGGTCACGGGACCATAACTGAGGTTGCTCTCGAGAGGGGTTGATGTAATGACCATGGTTTCATGTCCCGGTGGTAGAATTCATTTTATGATGAATGATCAGAACATGTGAGCCTGGTGCCACGGGTCTTGGACTGTTGAAACTAATCGCCATGATCAGTGGACCGTCAGTCCCCAGTATTTTGTCAAATCTCTCCTTTTCGTTTTCCTTTCTTCTGGCAAGACCTAGATAGAGGACCCAAGTAGAGAAATTTATTTAAAGACCTAGATGGTCAAATATGGAGATACCTTGATGAAGGACTTAGTGGGAAGACGTGGTGGACACCGATCGACTGTGGAAGTTATGAATCCCGTCTAAGAATTGCTGCTTGCATGTTGTATGCTCTGGAAGCTGTAGGAACCTCACACGACAATGGAATTCGATAATTGACCCCAATTTTTGAAGATATGAGACTGAGTTATCAAATGAGACAAGAATCACTAAATTTGGAGTTACAAAGGTCATCCGACGAAGCGTGCACATTTGTAATTTGTAATCCCGTATAAATTTTTCAGATTTCGTAGACCTGACGTTAAAGCCGATATCTTTCAGCTCGTATGTCCGATTGATGCGCCCTTTTGTTATGTTGTAGAAGACACATAGACGGACATCTTTTGTTGAGGAAGTATTGTCCCATTACTCACCTATTGGTACGTTTTTGTAAACCCATGGCCTGGAGCATGTCGCATCTCATTTGTAGAGGCGGTGAGAACATCTTGTAGAAGACCTTGATTTGTGCCCGTCCGTCGTGCAAGATTTTGGAAGATGTTCATGTTATCATGTTTTCATGTCTACATATATTGATATGAATCATTAGGGCTTGGAGACGATCCATCGAGTAATACTTCAGAGAATGGATAGTTGATGAATCCGGATGTTGTGCCTGAGACTGTTATTGATGCTGAGATCATGATTCAATTTTTCTCCAGAAATTCTTGTTGATGCTGAGACCATGAATGGAGTTCCGCTACATATCCTTGCTGATGCTGATACTATGGTTGGAGTTGCTACATAGACCGAAGATGATAGTCTTTGCTCCTCCATCCAGTGAGCCTTTATATGCACGAACTAGTTGGTGGGTTGAGCATTCCCAAGATAAAGGTGTACTAGGATTTCAACCCAAATTCTCCTGAATATGACTTTACTGTGTAGTGGATTCGTCAGGGGTTCATTGTTGTTGCGCGGTAGATAGCAGCAGTAGTCTTCATTCTGGATATGATTGGTGAAGAGAGGAAGTTTCCGTTCGTGCAGGGGTTAGCAGAGTTGAATGAGTTTGTAGCATCCATTGATGAATGATGTTGCATCTGCTTCAGAAGTATCATCGTGGGATAGTGAAGAATTATCGACCATATCTGCTTTTGCGCCATGACAATCTCACTCAAATTACAGGAACCTACACATATTAGTACAGTAATCAGAATCATACCAATAGAGACTTCATAAGAGACCATTTGAGCTACAGATCGTAATGCTCCTAGAAAGGCATATTTCAAATATAGAGGAGTTCCCAACAATCAACGAGTTGATCATACCCCTGCTATGAACCGGATTTGTAATCCAACCACACTTTGATCGTGTCAGTGTTGAACCATTGTGTGACCGTCAATATATTGTGCTGAAGCTAGAGGCGCTATTATCAAAGTTGTACTCTTTGATTGGGAGTATAATTCGAAGGCTTCTTATATGCTTGAGCGCTGAAGCGTCGAACGTCTTAGGCTTGATCGTCTCGGCCCCGTGTATCTTCTGTTGATTTGGCATTCCGCTGCGATAGTTGGATTCAACATTTGTGCAGACATCAGAGATTTATGATTTTATGGCACTCATGGTCCTTCCTGCAAGTCTGTGGAGAAATTCCCAAAGTGTTCTTTGCCATGTTTCCGTCATCTCTCAGTAGTGAATATCTCAGTGAGATGCTCGATTCGAAGCGGTGTCATATTCAATCCACTTGGTAAAATATTGCTGGAGTGAGATTACCCACTCACAACGTCTTGTAAAGTTTCTAGCATAATTGAGTCCCCATGCTAGGATAACATGTGAGGAAATAAATGACATAGACACGGAAGGAACGAGACTTTCCTGAGTGTGGAACCTCTTGATGAATGTCTATGCATCTGTTGCAAGTTCTTTCTTCAACCTCGTCAAGGTTCGAAATTTATCCAAGTACTCTGATGATGGGATGTCCGTCAAATCATCTAGATCTGAAATTTCTTCGGTGGAGAGATATGCAACTAAGGGTGCTTTTTCAGTAGTCATATTTTCATTATGGATCCATGCTCGTCTGAGGATCATGTCATACCCTGGATGTTCCTTGAGTATGCAAAACTTGCTTTCAGTTCAAGTTGATCCTATTCTCATCTTGAGATGATGTATCCATGAGCATCTCTGAGCGTTCCTTTATGATATCTGATTGAGATGGGACCACGAGCAGCTTCTTGTCGAGTGATGCCTGCGGTTCTAAGGGTTTTTTAGTGGAATGACATTGATGGCGGTGTCAGCATCGATCAACATTCTTCTGAATTCATTTTCTCTAAGATGAACTGCGGTAAGAAGTCCCCAGTCATGCATCTCCTTGTCTGTGGCTTGAGGTTCTGGAGGCATTTCTAGAATATGGTTCAAATCCGTGAACATGTCTCCCCTTTGAGCCTTTGAAAGATAAAGCAATTCGCATACATGCCCGATCAATGACTGAACTGCTTCTTTGACTGGTTGTTCGGAGATTGTGAAATTTATGACTGGAAGAGGGTCTTTGTGTAATCTTTCAGTCCCCAAGTTAAGTTCCCCTGATCCGACTTTTTCCTTGAATATGCGCTTCAAGATCCTGCAGTCGCTCGTGGGATGATTGACGAAACTATGGAAACGGCAGTAGCGAGGGTTCTCCATTTCTTCTTCAGTTGGTTCTTTTCTGACATATGGCAACTTGATTGCACCATCCTGGATCCAAACATCAAGTAATTCGATCACCTCTTCGATGGAGAAATGGAAGTCAGGTTCTGCTGGATCTGCATTTAGAGTTAGAGCTTGTGCATCCCGGATTTGACTACCATTTTTTGGTGATTTCGGAGGAGCTAGAGAAGCGTGTTTGCGGCTGTGATTCTACTTTCTGTTTTCTCCTTTCTGCAATAACATTTGTGGAAGGCTGGAGATTGTAATAGTTGTAGACTAGGCATCAGATGCTTCGAGATTCCTCGATCTTACATACTTTGCTCTTTCTAGTAAAACATTGTTGATCGCTTAGCTGCTTCATGGAGTTCTGAGAAAGTCTGGAACCGGAGATTTTCCAGCAAGGATCTGTAGACTGGGATCATTTCTTCATGTCCATGCTCTCCTAGTGCCTCCAGGTCCAGGAATCGAGAGACGTGATCAAGAGTTCCCTTTTTCGTTGTACAGCGTGGACGTTAGGGAAGGGTAGCCCTTCGAGAGAGGAATTCTTTGCGTATGAGCATGATATGGAGGTTGATGATGGTGGACAGATGGTGTCTTGTCTTTTCCTCGATCTCCATGAAGCATTCCAGATCCTCGCGAGTGATGAATCCTGGATGTTCTTTGTTGGTTTGAGAAGGAATGGTATCACCAGCACCGATGTTGGAAGCAAGACTAGTTTCTGGAGTACCACCATTTTTACTAGCGATGGCGTTGTTTGTGTTAGGATTTGTAACTGAACCTAACCTAAGATCAACCATTTTGTGAAAGTTTGAGATTGCAACCGAGAGATTGATTTCCCACTGTGGTCGCCAATCTGTAGATGGGGAAAACGACTCGCTGGTTTTTTAGGGAAGTCAAGAGACGAGCGTGTTGTCGAGACTCCTCAACCGAGAAAACTGTTTAACCTCACACATATGCACTGCAAAGGGAGTGCTTAGATTCGAGAGATCAATCTGTAGGACTCCGTCCTAAACCAAGTCAATGGTCGTTCCAAAGTCAATTCGGTCGCAAAGAGGGAGATGGGTTGGTCTATAGGAGGGAAGCTGAGAATTGTGTGGGATCAGTGATGTTCAAGTATTGTGGATGTGTTGAAGGTTTCTGCAATTTTTGGTGAACTGATGAGTTCGAGTAAGTTCTGATAGATTGATGAATTCTCGAGAGTAGTTGCTCGAGAAATTCTGTTTAGACAATTGCTGATAGGGTGATCATTCGTTGTCTGTTTTTATTTCAATCATGGATTCAGAGACTTATTTATATTGTCAGAGTTGTGAACACCTTGATCCCTGTAAGTGTGACGGTTTCTTGAGTGAAAGAGTGGGAAAGTGGGAGATCGTGGCGAAACCAGTTCCATATTGTGCGGAGAATTGGTTGATCATTCACCCACTACTTTGCTAACTCCTTCAACCGTTGACACGATTTTCTCATATTTCTCGTTGTGGATGAATCACGTATTGTAGGCCGCATGACCAAAACCCTAATTGATATCCCCCAGTTTGACGTGATTGATGTCTCACGAATCGTGGAGTCTGCATGAAAGACGTGTATTAGTGAGTCAGTTGTTGACTGATTAGACAGTGATTCTAGGTTTTGCTGAATCGAGCATGAGTGGTGAATGCTCAGCGATTCATGGGTCGAACATGTAGTTCTCTGAAATGGTGTCATTATTGTAGATTCAGTGATGAATTACTGGCCAGTATTTGAGCAAGAGCAAGTATTGCTCGATTCGACGAATTACTGAATATTTGAGAATTTGACGAGCAACTGAGCAAGTATTGCACAGTTCGACAAAATACTGAATGTTGAAAATTTTGACGAGCAATTGAGCAAGTATTGCTCAATTCGACAAAATAATGAATGTTGATGATTTGACGTACAATTGAGCAAGTATAGCTCAATTCGGCAAATTACTGAATGTTGATAATTTGTTGCGCAATTGAGCAAGTATTGATCAATTCGACAAATTACTGATAAATTACTAAATATTGATAGCTGGATCAATATTTGAGCAACTGAGCAAGTATTTCTCGATTCGACGAAATATTTATTGGTGACGTGACCCAATAAAATATTAAAATATTGGTAACCTACCAAATATTATGTGATTAATTCAGATGTTGGTTGATGAATCCATCATAAATTCATTAGTGTTTGAATCGTCCTCAGAGTGATGATTCGTGGAGCATTTTGATGAGTGCCAAATATTGTATATATTTATCCCTTTTTGTTGGCATTTAACTCATCTTTTATGCATTAATTCTACATTTTATCCCATATTCTGTATTTTCATTGTTTTCAAGAATAAATGTTTTTATTAATTAATTTTGCATTTTTAGGTAATAAATAAAGTCTGGATGACTTGCGGAGCAAAAAGAGCAGAAAAGTAGTGAAAAGCCGGGAGAAATCACGCAAGGAAGCCGCGAAGAATGGTGCGCACAACCTCATTTTCTACACACAAAAACGCCTCCGTTCTCAGCCATCAGATCAGTTCTCAGAAGCATCCGATGGTCGCTCCTTCATAGAGCATCAAAATCTGAAGTTGCTGCCAAGCACCACAGCGCTGAAATTCCAAGCCTTCAGATTAGATGGTAGTTGAATCCAACGGTTGCTCCCTTGCTGTTCATCAAAGTTTGATATCTCCGCCTTACACTACAGCACCTAACCTAATCTAGCACCGTTCGTTTCGTTGTATCCCTTCATCCGACGGTCGCTCCTCGCTTGCCTCCGCATCACCGTCCGATCTACCTACCAGCTCCACATCTCACGGCTTAGTCTCGCTGAACATCAAAAATCGATGAACTCGCCTCACACCCAAGTGTCGAACACCCTAGACCTCAAGCTAAACAGACCCTATCCCTAAAACTATCGGCTTCTCCTTCTTCTCCCCCTTCCTTCTCCTCTGCAAATCCACGACCACCACCCATTACGCCACCATACCTCTGCCACAACCACCTAACCACCTCCAATTCAGTAAACCCATCATCCCATACTGCAAAACCTATTCACCTAGCCTTTATTGTTTCATCAAACCCACACTCACGCCTCTGAACCCTAGGGTGTGGAGTTGATGAAGTAATTCATGCTAGACACAAAGCAGGAGCGTGAGAAGAATCAGAGCAGAGAGATAAAGCATGGGTCGACGATGTGGTGAAGACCTGTCAATCAAATTAGGTAAAAAAATCAAACCCTAGGTCTGTAAAATTAGGGTTTTTAATTTAGGGTTCATAGGTCCTTTTTTGTATAAATTGAACACAAGGGTGTCGAATAGAGGGTGTTCTTGGACTAGCCAAGTTACCAATTAGGTTTAATTTCAGGTTTAATTCCAATTTAAATTTCAACTGTTAAAATTTTAGGGTTCTTATTTTAATTCAATCTCAAGTTCAATTTCTATTTCAGTTACAATTAAGTTTGTTTTAATGTCAATTTTAATTTCAATAGTTCAGTTTAGTTTTAATTTTATGTTTAGCAAGTTTAATTTTGATTTAATGTTCAACTGTTAGTGCAATTAGGTTTATGTTAGTTTAATTTTAATGTTTGGTAATTTCTAGTTCCATGCTTAGGTTAGTTTTAATTTCAGTTTCATTGTTTCAATTTTTGCCTCAATTTTGTTTCTTGTTTAGCAATGATTCCTGTTTAGTGTTAAGTTTGTGCACTGTTAAGTGATGGACTGTTAGATTAAAACCTGGGTGCATTGTGTTGATTGAGTAGTGGGGAGAAACTAGTGCTCACTAGTGACAATGAGCAAGCTAGTTCTCTTCCCACTCTGGAAGAATGCCTAGAGCCATTGACTTGGCTTTGTTTCTTTTTCTTATTCATTTTCCTTAGCTATCTCCACATCCCTGCCCTTGGCCTTAGGCCTTGGTTTGTATTGTCATCTTTCTTTGCTGTCTAGTATTTGCTTTGTTTAGTTCTTGGCTGTTCTTTTTTTTTCTGTTTTGCTTCCCTGAGCAGCCTGCATTACCCTGCTGTTGTTGCCTCTCTTCCACTGCCTTGCAAACTGCTAGTGCTGTTGTGCCTCTGCTCCAGCTGCTGTTGCAGCTGCTTCCTAGCCAGCAACTCTGTTCTTTCCCCTGCTGCTGTGCACTTGCCTTGCATTGCTTGTGCAGCACTGCTGCTGCTGCTGCTTTCTTTTCTTTGCTACTGCAGCTGTCTCCTTCCACTGCCCTGCAACCCTGTTGCTGCTGCTTTCCTTTGCATTGCTGCATTGCCTCCCTTCCACTGCTGCTGCTGCTGCAACTGAGCTTGGCTCACAGCAATCCCAAAAGCCCAAGCTCAGTTCTAAGCCCACTGTCCATTGTTTGTACAAACTGAAGCCCATTTCATTAAGGCTCAAAGCCCAGTTCATTAAGGCCCACCCACAGTTTAGGTTAAGGCTAAAAGCCCAATTCAGTCAACTGTGGGCTTAATCAAAAGCCTGAACTCAATCAAAGGCCCAAAGCCTAGTGCACTTCAAGACCAACTGAGCCCAAGCTCAGTTCATTTCATTGTTAAAAACAAACCCATTAGGCCCAATTTACTCAAAGGGTATTCAAAGCCCAACAATAGCAATTTAGAGCCCAAATAGCTAGAACACTACAAAACACTCCCAATCTCTGTGGATCGACCCGTACTTGCACGAGCTACAACTGACGACCGTGTACTTGCGGTATTACTGTAGGCCCGTGTTTCATTACGCTCAATTTTATACACATCTCCGGGCCCACCAAGTTTTTGGCGCCGCTGCCGGGGACCATTTTGCATTTAAATATACCCATCTTCGGGGCCTGCCAAGTTTTTGGCGCCGCTGCCGGGGATTGGTGCTGTGTTTTTCTTGTTGTTTTATTAGCTATTTTTGCATTTCACTGCATAGCATTTGCATCTGCATCTGCTTCACTTCATTTGCTGTTGGACCTGCTGTTCTGAACCTGTTTTCCTCTGCTGGGACGCCACCAAGGAAAAGAACCAAAACCCAACTGGGTTTTTGCAACAATATCAGAGCAGCTGGGTTGTGCTTAAAAGGTAACCCATTTAAGAGAACCCGAATTTTGGGCTTCCAATTTTTTTTAATTGTGGGCATGTAATATTAAAGCCAATTTTTGGGCTTCTCTTATTTTCTGTTGGGTTTGTAATAATTTATTTGTGGGCTTATTTGTTTAATTTGTGGGCTTGTATTTAATTTTTGTGAGCTTGTTTACTTTGGACTTGTATTTTGTATTCTGGGTTTTTAAACCCAGCTGAGCTTGTAACCGATCACGCTAGTTGAACTCGTTAGTGGGCCGAGTACCCAAATTCTAGGCCGAGATTTTGGACTCAGTTCCACCAAAAGTTTTCAACCAAGCGGAGCCAAAGCAAACGCAAAACAAACAGTGGGCTTGCTCCCATTCAAAAAACCAAATTTTATTTTCTTTTTCTAAAAAAAAAAAAAATTTACTTTTCT
>NC_039359.1:79433542-79435304 GCF_003573695.1 Papaver somniferum | reverse complement strand
CTCGAATCACAGCTTTAGAAATGCAATCACATGAGGAATCTTTCACATCTAATTTTCTTAGGCAACCTGAAATCTATGCATGTCCCGCATGTGGTAGTTTAGACCACCCTGTTGAGCATTGTCATATTTTGCATAATTTTAGGCAATCTAGAGAAAATCCAATGTATGAAATGCCCATAAATTGTGAGAATGGTAGTCATTGGGACCATAATCAATCCTTTGAGGGTTGCGATCAATATTTTGTAAACCCTAATGACCATGCACACATGTACCATTCACCACAATTTGAACATGAAGAATTTTGTACTCCCATGAATTTAGACTCCACCACAGAAGCTTTAAGACTCTGTAAGCAAGACTATGATAGATCTACATCACGAATTCATGCACATTTAGATCAGATTTTGCTTCACCGACAAAAGGAGAAAATTCATGAGGAAATGTATGTTGTCCCTAATGAAGTGTCTAGTCCCATTCATGTAAATAATGTTGAATATGAACCTAATTTAGAGGAACATGAATCGACTAATGACACCACCACTGTTAATGTGGACCAATATGCATGCTACCATGATGATGATTATGATGATTATGATGATATGTTAGAAGAACATGAAAATATTGTGGAACCTGTTGGTTCAATAACATATGGCTTCTCGCCCTCGACCTTCATGAATGTTGTTCTTTCTAATACTCATTGTAATTCATATGATTTTGATATTGACATGGGATTCGTACAATTATTCTGTGAAGATGAGCATGACATAGGAATAGTTGAATCTTCTGTAGACACTAATATGCATGAAAATATATTTGATGTGTCTGATTCTCTACCTAGGTCACATTGTGATATTTCTCCTGATTTGCCGATGCATGAGAATAAATTTGTTGATGATGTTGATGATTCTGATTGTGATCTTGCCAATTTGATTGATGATTGTGAGCATGATGTGACATGTGTAGATGAGTTAGGAGATTTTGATTTGATTAATAATGATGTGCCTATCGTCCTACATAAGTCACAATCTGTTGGCCTTCCACCCAACCTAGATTTGGTTTGTACCAATATTGTAAAACCAATTTTTCTGAGAATGCCCAACCTAGGTTTGGAATTGTGTGCTTCCCAAGTCCTCTTGGACTATTTTGCTTCTAAGTATAATATCTTTGAGGAACCACAGTTGGAAATTGCATGTTTGCCCGTCCCTAGCACAGTTCATTTCGAGCTAGACCTTGTACATGATGAACCCCCAAAACTGCGCGATTTTGTTTTCAAAATTATATCTTCTGTAAAATCCAGGTTTGGGGGTAGCTCATTTTGTTTCACAGCTTCACTTGCATGCCTATCATATTATTATTGTGTGAAGCTGTTGAAACCTTTACACTTTGTCTTTTGGGTTGACCCTCAACTCTTTAGATTGTTAGTGTATGGTGAATTTTTGTATATAATCCAGTAGATAAAATTTTAAAAACCCTTTTGTTCCTTTTGTATATATTTTGCTAATCCAATATGATCTCGGCTGAAATATGTTGGATTTTTGCCTTGAATAACGGAGTTTTAATTCTGCTTTCGCCGAAATCGGGTATTCTCTCTCCTTTTACTCTACTCAGCATGTCCCTTTCCATATGTTGCATTTTAATTCTTTACATATTTTGAAACATTGAGGACAATGTTTAGTTTAGGTTTGGGGGTATAGAGTAGATACCACGATAATATGCCATAATTGAAAACGAACTCCTTCTTCTTTTTGAAAAAATTGAAAAA
>NC_039359.1:79313900-79432567 GCF_003573695.1 Papaver somniferum | reverse complement strand
GAGTCTTAGTCTAGATATTTAGGCACCCTGATTCTAACACAATTCACATAGTGATAAGAAATTTGCACGCGCACGATCTACCAATACATGTATGGCCTCGATCTTCAAGGTGTTTGATAGGAAGTTACGATTGCCAATCACTTTAGAATACTGAACGAAACTTGACTAGCTTGTTCTTTGGTTGGTTGGGATAGAAGGTGGAGGTTACATTAAGAAAGACAACCATCGAATTTAACTGGGTGCATCAAAAAGGGCTACCTCTTGCAAAGTGTCATGTAATTTTTGTTTCCTTTTGTTTTTGTATCAAAAGAAAAAAAAAAAAAAACTATGTATATATTCAGAAAAAAAAAGAGAAAAAAATATCAGAAAAATACAAAAAAATCAAGTATTTATCAATTCCATCATCTCTTGTTCCAAAAATAAAAAGAGAATAGTCAATGTAAATAAGAGTCATGTAAAGAGTCATTTTGTTGTTTCATTGTAATAAGCAAGGAAGGGTGTATGCCATTCATGTACAACGCGAGTAATTGTGAAATACCTCCAACTCATTCACAATTCTCGTAAAGTCCGGACAGCTAGCTAGATTTCGACCTCAGTTCGTAGCCTGAGAAACTATCTCTTGGTGATTAGTAGTCATAACTTCAGATCTTTCTTTACACATGTGTAGATACACTTTACACTCTTATCACATGTCTTTTTTTTTGTTATCAGTGCTAGGATTGTGCCTTCGATAGCTAGATTGACATCTCCATTTTGCTGTGAGCTTAAACTGTTTTTCACAGGTCACATTTGATGGAATATGAGCTTATATTTTGACCTAGAACTTTGTAGGTACGTTCTAAGCAAACCTTCACGAGACTTCAACTCGTCCACTAGGGACACTTAGTGGTTTAAAAGGCTTAGTGCATACGCTAAATGCATTTGAGAGACCAGCGACAGTGGTATAGTTAGGATTTCCTTAGTTTTGTTTTACTTGAGGACAAGTAAAATTCAGGTTTGGGGGTATTTGATGAGTGCCAAATATTGTATATATTTATCCCTTTTTGTTGGCATTTAACTCATCTTTTATGCATTAATTCTACATTTTATCCCATATTCTGTATTTTCATTGTTTTCAAGAATAAATATTTTTATTAATTAATTTTGCATTTTTAGGTAATAAATAAAGTCTGGATGACTTGCGGAGCAAAAAGAGCAGAAAAGTAGTGAAAAGCCGGGAGAAATCACGCAAGGAAGCCGCGAAGAATGGTGCGCACAACCTCATTTTCTACACACAAAAACGCCTCCGTTCTCAGCCATCAGATCAGTTCTCAGAAGCATCCGATGGTCGCTCCTTCATAGAGCATCAAAATCTGAAGTTGCTGCCAAGCACCACAGCGCTGAAATTCCAAGCCTTCAGATTAGATGGTAGTTGAATCCAACGGTTGCTCCCTTGCTGTTCATCAAAGTTTGATATCTCTGCCTTACACTACAGCACCTAACCTAATCTAGCACCGTTCGTTTCGTTGTATCCCTTCATCCGACGGTCGCTCCTCGCTTGCCTCCGCATCACCGTCCGATCTACCTACCAGCTCCACATCTCACGGCTTAGTCTCGCTGAACATCAAAAATCGATGAACTCGCCTCACACCCAAGTGTCGAACACCCTAGACCTCAAGCCAAACAGACCCTATCCCTAAAACTATCGGCTTCTCCTTCTTCTCCCCCTTCCTTCTCCTCTGCAACTCCACGACCACCACCCATTACGCCACCATACCTCTGCCATAACCACCTAACCACCTCCAATTCAGTAAAACCATCATCCCATACTGCAAAACCTATTCACCTAGCCTTTATTGTTTCATCAAACCCACACTCACGCCTCTGAACCCTAGGGTGTGGAGTTGATGAAGTAATTCATGCTAGACACAAAGCAGGAGCGTGAGAAGAATCAGAGCAGAGAGATAAAGCATGGGTCGACGATGTGGTGAAGACCTGTCAATCAAATTAGGTAAAAAAATCAAACCCTAGGTCTGTAAAATTAGGGTTTTTAATTTAGGGTTCATAGGTCCTTTTTTTGTATAAATTGAACACAAGGGTGTCGAATAGAGGGTGTTCTTGGACTAACCAAGTTACCAATTAGGTTTAATTTCAGGTTTAATTCCAATTTAAATTTCAACTGTTAAAATTTTAGGGTTCTTATTTTAATTCAATCTCAAGTTCAATTTCTATTTCAGTTACAATTAAGTTTGTTTTAATGTCAATTTTAATTTCAATAGTTCAGTTTAGTTTTAATTTTATGTTTAGCAAGTTTAATTTTGATTTAATGTTCAACTGTTAGTGCAATTAGGTTTATGTTAGTTTAATTTTAATGTTTGGTAATTTCTAGTTCCATGCTTAGGTTAGTTTTAATTTCAGTTTCATTGTTTCAATTTTTGCCTCAATTTTTGTTTCTTGTTTAGCAATGATTCCTGTTTAGTGTTAAGTTTGTGCACTGTTAAGTGATGGACTGTTAGATTAAAACCTGGGTGCATTGTGTTGATTGAGTAGTGGGGAGAAACTAGTGCTCACTAGTGACAATGAGCAAGCTAGTTCTCTTCCCACTCTGGAAGAATGCCTAGAGCCATTTACTTGGCTTTGTTTCTTTTTCTTATTCATTTTCCTTAGCTATCTCCACATCCCTGCCCTTGGCCTTAGGCCTTGGTTTGTATTGTCATCTTTCTTTGCTGTCTAGTATTTGCTTTGTTTAGTTCTTGGCTGTTCTTTTGTTTTCTGTTTTGCTTCCCTGAGCAGCCTGCATTACCCTGCTGTTGTTGCCTCTCTTCCACTGCCTTGCAAACTGCTAGTGCTGTTGTGCCTCTGCTCCAGCTGCTGTTGCAGCTGCTTCCTAGCCAGCAACTCTGTTCTTTCCCCTGTTGCTGTGCACTTTCCTTGCATTGCTTGTGCAGCACTGCTGCTGCTGCTGCTTTCTTTTCTTTGCTACTGCAGCTGTCTCCTTCCACTGCCCTGCAACCCTGCTGCTGCTTCTTTCCTTTGCATTGCTGCATTGCCTCCCTTCCACTGCTGCTGATGCTGCAACTGAGCTTGGCTCACATCAATCCCAAAAGCCCAAGCTCAGTTCTAAGCCCACTGTCCATTGTTTGTACAAACTGAAGCCCATTTCATTAAGGCTCAAAGCCCAGTTCATTAAGGCCCACCCACAGTTTAGGTTAAGGATAAAAGCCCAATTCAGTCAACTGTGGGCTTAATCAAAAGCCTGAACTCAATCAAAGGCCCAAAGCCTAGTGCACTTCAAGACCAACTGAGCCCAAGCTCAGTTCATTTCATTGTTAAAAACAAACCCATTAGGCCCAATTTACTCAAAGGGTATTCAAAGCCCAACAATAGCAATTTAGAGCCCAAATAGCTAGAACACTACAAAACACTCCCAATCTCTGTGGATCGACCCGTACTTGCACGAGCTACAACTGACGACCGTGCACTTGCGGTATTACTGTAGGCCCGCGTTTCATTACGCTCAATTTTATACACATCTCCGGGCCCACCAAGTTTTTGGCGCCGCTGCCGGGGACCATTTTGCATTTAAATATACCCATCTTCGGGGCCTGCCACATTTATTCGAAACCCTAATTTCAGATCATAGTTTATGAATCGCTGAAAATAGGCCATGAGTTATAGAGGCACCGACCACATGGGATGATGGGAGTCCATGTGGTGCCCAGTGCTCGAGTGAGCATGCACCAGGGTTCTCAGTTTGAGGATTGGTGAAAGAATGATGATTAAATGCTGGTTTCATCATTTACTGAAATATTGCTGGGTTCAGCATTAGGTGATAAAACCTAGGTATGAAAGATGGGGACCAACCAAGAGATCATGCGACCGGATCTTGGTGGTCACGTGACCAGTTTTTGGCCGTTTGAGCAATCTCCGGGATGGTTGGAGATAGTTTGGGCCCAATACGAGCAATTGAGCAAATTAGGTCAGAGTTATAAAAACGTGTGGGACTGGCTTTGTGCAAGCCCTAAGGATGACCCTCGTCGTTCATGAAGGAATGAACGTTTTGCCGTGGTGTCTGTGTCTCCATACTGAGAGTTTCAGTATTTTATGATGTGTGTTCGAGCAACGTTGTAAATTTTCAGAAGAATTTCATCTTGACTGAAATTCTTGATTTTTGTTGGAATGAGCATGTATGCTCAATTGATCAATATTTTGTAAATATTAAAATAAGTGTATTTTAACATTTAAAACTGTGGGAGGCTAGCCGGTCGTGTGACCATATTGGCTTTTGGTTTTCCGTGATTCGAGCAAAATTTGAGAAGTTATGACGAAATCATGATTTTTGCTCAAACCAAGGAGTTTCATGAATTTAGGAAAATAATAATTATAAAAGACTAGAGATTGCAAGGTGTGGGACCGGCCACGTTTAGGGCATGGCCGGCCGGCTATGTTTCCCGGTCCCGCACACAATTCCTTATTTTATAATATTATTTTTCATGAATCCGTGAAGTTATGGAGAATCCATCAGTTTTTGTTGAAATGGAGGAGTTTCATGAGATTAGGGAATAATAATTATAAAAGGTTAGGGATTGTGAGGTGTGGGATCGGAAACGGCTCGGGCATGGCCGGCCGGCTAGGTTGCCCGGTCACGCACACCTTTCCCTATTTTATAATAATATTTTCATGAATCCATGAAGTTATGGGGAATTTATGAGTTTTGCACAAACAAGGAAAGTTGCTAAATTGAAGGAGTTTTTCATGAGTTCATGAAAGTAACAAGATAGGGCAAAATAATGGAAGAGGCATGGGACCGGCCACGGCTAAGGCATGGCCATCCGGCCGGTGGGACCGTCTCCCTGGGAACCTCTTATTATTTTATTATTATTTGTAGGTTTCTCCTGTTTTGCATAAGATTCCTCATCTGTGCATATTTTTGGATGCTCGTCCGTGCATCATTGTCGAGTACACTTGCACCATTTTATGGGGCTTACTCAGTAGTAGTCCAGATGCCCGGTTGTTGAGTATTTATTACTAATTTATGAAATTCAGTGGAGAATGATTCATGAAATTGAGCAATAAAAGTGAGTAGTCATTTATTATCAGTCCATAGAATCAGCTGTGGATTTGACCATGGATTCAGAATATTAAAATGATAATTTTATTACCATCTCATGGAATCGTAGATTTGACCATGAAATCGGAGTAATAAGATAGGTGGTGATATTACCATTTCATGAGATCAGCCGTGGATTCGACCATGAAATCGGAGTAAAATTTATTACCATTTCATGAGATCAACCGTGGATTTGATCATGAAATAGGAGTAATACATTTATCTATTACCATTCCATAGAACCAGTCGTGAGTTTGACCATGGAATAGGAGCAATAAGATAAGATAGATTATCTTCTAGGAATTCAGTGGTGAATATGACGTAGAATTTAATCTCTTGCGTATAGTCAGTGAATCAGCGAGTGTTGCCAATGTCCTGAAGACATTTTGCCCTCTCAACATTTCATGTATGGATGACCGCCTGAGTCTATACACGGACACTCTACATTGTCAGGGAACAGTGAGTGTCACCGGCCTCCTGAAGGCGTTATTGCTCTCAATCTTATGGAGAACCGCCCAATCGTTCTTTTCTGTAGAGGAGAATTCCTCTATGTATTCAGGGAACAGTGAGTGTCACCGACATCCTGAAGGCGTTAAGCTCTGAATCTTACGGAGAACCGCCCAATTACGTTATTCTACATAGAGGCTATGATGAAATGCCCGGTGTCGAACGCTCCAGAGAGGCCTTTAGAGCGACATATGCATCATACTTCGTAAAACACGAATCGTCACATGGATTCCTGAAGCCGTGTCAGAAACATGCAGTATCATGATTTTACGGTTTTGACCTTTGTTGAAAATCCACCATCAACAGGTAGTAGGAAAAGTTATTGTGGAATCACAAAGATGAGACGAAGAGCTTTGTGACTACTTTTTATGTCTTACCCATCGGAGATGAATCTCGAGCAAAGCTTAGAGAAGATAATACTCAATATGATAGAACAAAGTAAGATCAGAACACGCAGTTACACAGAAAATAGTTGGGTCTGGCTTCAGAATTCCAATGAAGTCTTTAAGTCGTTAACCTATAATGGTTTTAGGAAAAACATAGGTTAAAGGAGAATCGACTCTAGCCGCAACTAGTATCACATAGGAGGTGTGGGGATTAGGTTTCCCAGTTGCTAGAGTTCTCCCTTATATAGTCTTCAAATAAGGGTTTGCAATCAATGCTATCTTGGTAACAAAGCATTCAATATTCACCGTTAGATGAAAACCTTATTAGAGTCAAGCTAATATCTTTCAACAGTTAGATCAAACTTAGCTTGTTATACACAAATGAATAGTGACTGTATTTAGATATGAGTAACCGTACCCAAACGTGTGCACATGGTAACCAAAGTTATCCATATGAAAACTTTCATATCAACGTTTTCCATCTTAATCACAACTAGTTCAAATGACCCAAATGAAACTAGTCCTAGAGTTGTTCAATTGTTTATATTCTCATAGAAGTATACAAGACACAATTGAAGCAAAACCGATTTTGATTCACTCGAATTAATTCATGAACATTATATCCATGGTTTGCAAAATATTGCATTTCGTGTTATATAAATGTATATGTTCATGAAGAAAACGATTTTATAACTTAACCCAATCAAGTATGCAAACGGGTGCGCATACCTAAGTAGACGGACTTGGTATGGGTTCGCCAGTACTGTCGTACACAACCAAACTCAGTTGAATTCTCGGACTTGAACTTTTAAGTCGATACGCATACGGGTATGCATACTAAGTTTCTGGATTTCAACTATCAAACCAGTACGCATACGGGTATGCATACTATGGTTCCCAGACTTGGAATAACTTGTAACAGTTAGCATACAAGTACGCATACTGTGCTATATCCAATCAATGGTTAATCGTTCTAAACTCCATGTTAATCATTGAAACATTCTTGGAAGACGAGATTAACTGTCCTACACAAACTATTAGCTTCAAAGCAATTTTCAAGTGATTAATAGATCAATACAAAACATTCTGAGTCTACATCAAATGACTGTCTCACACAAATCATGTAAGATGTTACCAGGCGATTTTCACATGATCATCTTTTGACTTTCGTCAAAAATAAAGATGAACTTGGTTAAAGCGAAAGCTTACCAACACATATTTCAAGAAATATGTAATCGAGTAAAACTCAGCTTGAAATATCAAATGTGTATAATATAAAGTCTATATAGCTATACGACATTTATCTCAATATGAGATATAATTGAAATAGACTTCTGAGTAATAGATGAGTTCAAGTCTCCACATACCTTTTGTTGATGAAGATCCACAAGCACCCCTTAGTAATTCTTCATCTTCAATCGATGAATGCCGTGAATTCTAAAGCTCAACTACACATTCTATCCTAATCCGAGACATAACTATAAGTAGGGTAGAAATCAAGACTTATAGTTTTGGAAACTTAACTTGACAAACAAGCTTGGGATAGCAACGCTTGCGAGTTCGTCCAAGCAATGCTCTAACAATCTCCCCCTTTGTCAATTTTAGTGACAAAACTATTAATACATATGGATTACCAAATAAATAAACTTTGTAGCTTCTCATCCAAATGCTTGATTTCCTTGTTCTTCAACATTACTCGAAATCTTCGTCGCTTTCAAGTACTCCAGTGATTCTGAACGTGTTCAACTCAGCATCATAGTTATTGAAGATCCATAACCATAACAATAAGAAAAAAAAAATTCTCAACCATTGTTATAAAGTGTCATAGTGTTTAATACACAACATCAAAGTACAATTGTATCGCAAATTTCACAATAATACTACGGTTATATGTATCACTCCCCCTTAGTCAATACTTCATCTTACAATTAAAACCACTCCCCATTACATAATGATCCGTAAACCATGTGTATTGTAGTGTGAACTATACACAATAATTCTCCTCCTTTTTGTCAATATAAATTGGAAAAGGTACAAAAACTAGTGGGATCATAATGGAATTCTCATAGAGATACTTCATGACTAAAAGAGAACATATCAACTTTGTTTCGATGATTTTACATATATAGTCGAAACTTAGTATATTCATCAAGGAGTTTATAAAGATACAAGAAAACTCCTACAATATTCTACAGCCACACTCCCCACAAAGATTTGGAAGTGAAGCACAAGTTTAATTAAGAACTCTCCCCCATAAAATGTCATTCCCGAAAGAACATCAAGAGCGACCTTACTTTTACAAGAAAACAAGGATTTGTTTGGAAATTAAAAAATCACATGAAACATGAATTTGTATCCGGAAAACTCGATTAAATTAACCACAAGAGAACCCATGATTAATTTAATCGGAAATTCTCAACATAAGAGAACTCACGGAGCCATACAGTACTTTCACATAGAAGTGGATCAGGGAAAGATCAATACTTCGGAATATTCAAAAATTCATTCTATTTTTCATCAATATTTTCATAATAATACCAAAGACTTAATCTTTGACATCAAAATTTCATTCTATTTTCATCAATATTTTCATAATGACATAATAGACTTTTACTTATGACATATATGGGACAATCATGGTTCACGGACGCAAACACACATATCCCATAACATTTTTTACAATATATAAAACCAATAAAGATTAATACTGCAAAATCATCTTCCAAACAAACTTTAGAATTTAAATAAATAAATCTAAAAACATTGCAAGATGAAAAACATTGGCATAGTTATGTGTAATCGCAATAATGGCTATTCCAAACCCTAGTTATCCTTCTTAAAATACAAGAATAAATTCTCATAAGAAGTTTCCTAGACATTAAGACCTCTTAAAAAAAATTATCGTTCTTTAACTCCTTATCATCAACAGCCATTGGAACATAAGGTTCATGAAGAAAGAAGTCAACTCCAACAAACCTTCTTGACTGATGCCGAACCAGGGCCTTCTAAATCTCAAGAGTCCTTAAAACAATAGCCTTTATTTTCTGAATCTCCTTTCTTGTTTCCTTCAACTCTTCAAGAACACCAGAAAACTTCTGAAGATTATAGGGGATAGCCCTTGGTTTCTTCATATTCTTCCTTTTTCTCTTTAAACTTGTAGAGGAAGGAGGCTTATCTTTTTCCTTCATGATTGATAGCTTAACAATCATATTAACATCTTTTCTATCAGAAGACACGATGCTTGGAGTCTCCATACAAGTATGGAATTGTGAAACAAATATACAAATAAAGCACAACAATCAATCTTGTGATAAAAGGAGTTTTTTAGGGAAGGAAAAAGGAATTTTGGGTTACATAACCTATATACAGAATAAGATTCACGTACGGATAATTCATAACCCTAAAGAAGGTAGAATTATCAATTTTAACCCCATTTTAAAGAAAACGGAAATTCTTTTCAATACCAATTTATGATATGAAAAGATCAACAGAATTCCAAAAACAAAAAAAACAACCAAAAAAGAAAAAAACTTTCTTTTCTAAAGCCTGAACTGTGCAAAACTCTTGTCTCTTTGAAGTCAAACACATGAGACAAGATGCACTTTCAATACAATTAAGTTGTGTTGGGGTGAACAATAATCTGTCCACCATACATTTATTATACGGAATTCTTAACACCCTTTTTCACAGAATGTTTAGGCCATGTTCTTTTCCGGAGAGGCTTAATAGTTCTTTAGAAATTAACTTTTACGGAGAGGAATTGGGTCTTTTACTTACCTCAGGTGAATTAGACTTCTGAACAAGTTTGAGCTTGTTTGCTAATCGATTTGCTCTCCGTTGAAGTTTAATGACATATCTTATTATATATTTGTACTTGTAACACATAGAGAGTTCATGACCCGTAAAATTACAATATGAACATGTCAATGTGGAGGACGGTTCAGACACCATAGCTGAGCAAGATGCTAAACAACAAGAGGTACCTAAAACATGTGAATAGAATTTTCAGTAGACAGGGAAAAATATATTTTATCCTCCATAGTGGTTGACGAAGTTTCTCCAGGATGAATATCAATATTGATGTACATATTGCTACAATTATAAAAATAAATATTTTTACCAATGAGTGCAACACTTGACTTGTCATCTTCATCTGAATCATAGTGATCAGACATCTCATCAAGAGTTGCAGCAAGACCTTTGTTTCCGGTGTATTTTCTACAATTTGGACACTCATTAGCAAAATGACCTAAACCTTTACACTTGAAGCATTGTGGCATATCAACATCATCAGTATCGACGATGTCCCTGTTTTTAGGAGGAGCACGGTAATGAGGTTTGACTGATGACCTGGGTGTATCTCTGATGAACCGTTTACTTCTTCAAAAGAAGATCCCTAAACTGTCTTGTGATCAGTAAAACTGAGTTTTCAAGAACTTCATATGATGAATCAGTCACAACGGGATCAACAACAGAGTTGCCAACACTTTTACTTTTGTCAAGCAATTTAGTGTTGTTTTGTGCTTTGAAAGCAATATCCTTCCCAGATTTGGAGGTATGTTCATGATCAAATATCTTTAACTTCCCAACAAGAGTATTTCTGGATAAAGTATTAAGCTTATTTCCTTCAACAATGGCATGCTTCTTAGAGTCGTATTTCGCCGGCAACGATCTGAGAATTTTCATCACATTGTCCTTTTCAGGAATAGCCAAACGCAAAAGATGCATTAACAATTTTAGTCACTTTGTGATTAAACTCATCAAATGAATCTTCATCATCCATACGACGGTTTTCCCATTCAGAATTTAGGTTTTGAAGCCTAGCTTCTTGTTTAGAGGAATTTCCTTCGAATACAGTTTCTAAGATATCCCAGGCTTCTTTAGACTTAGCGCACGTAGTCATATGGTGCTGAAGATCTGGGGTAACGGCATGGATGATAACATTTAATCCGTCAGAATGTTGCTTTGCAGCGAGAATCTCGGCAGGATTAAATGCACCAATATCCTTTGGAACAGTTACATCGCCTTTTGTAACAACCGGAGGATCATAGCTATTAACTACACAGACCCATGATTGAAAATCACGTGCTTGAAAAAAGGCACGCATAGCAATTTTCCATAACAAATAATTCGAGCCATCAAATATTGGTGTTATGTTTATAGAGATAGTGTTTCTGTCCATAGAGTCAGATTGCTAGAAACACAGACTTATAAGGTCTTAAACGTGTTTGCCTGCTCTGATACCAATTCAAAAAGAGAAGGTCTGACAACCACACCCAATATTTTGTTTAGGAAATATGTATGGACTAAATCCGATATATTTCCAAGAGAATCAACTAGACAGTCAGACTCAATCAAGAAAAATACATCCAAGAGTTATGTCTCAATTTTCCAAATGAATCTGCAATCGAACAAATAGAAATATGTGAGACGGATTAATATGAGAAATAACTTGGATGGTACCGAAGACCAATATCCAAGCGTCAATCAGTTTTAATCAACAACTAAAGTTTGGATTCACTAGTTGAACTACGCACAACCTGTGATATTTCAATTATATAAAAATATAATACGGAAAAGAAAAAACACAGACACCATAAATTTTGTTAACGAGGAAACTGCAAATGCAGAAAAACCCCGGGACCTAGTCCAGATTTGAACACCACATTGTATTAAGCCGCTACAGATTCTATCCAACTACAACTTAACTTCAGACTGGAATGTAGTTGAGCCCTAACCAATCTCACACTGATTAAGGTACAGTCGCGTTCCTTACGCCTCTTGAACCATGCTGGATTCTTTGCACTTGATTCCCTTAGGTGATCTCACCCACAACTAAGAGTTTTTACGACCCAAAGTCGAAAACTTGATAAACAAATCTGTCTCACACAGAAAAGTCTATTGAATAGATAAATCTGTCTCCCACAGAAATAACTACGAGTTTTTGTTCCGTCTTTTGATAAATCAAGGTGAACAGGAACCAATTGATACATCGGACTTATATTCCCGAAGAACAGCCTAGTAATATGAATCACCTCACAAAAATCTTTAATCACATGGTAGCGAAACAAGATATTGTGGAATCACAAACGATGAGACGAAGATATTTGTGACTACTTTTTATCTTACCTATCAGAGATTAAATCTCGAGCAAATCTCAGAGAAGATAGTACTCAATACGATAGAACAAAGTAAGATCAGTACACGCAACTACAGAGAAAATAGTTGGGTATGGCTTCAGAATCCCAATGAAGTCTTTAATTCGATAATCTATAATGGTTTCAGGAAAAACCTAGGTTAAAATAGAATCGACTCTAGTCGCAACTAGTATCAAACATGAGGTGTGGGGATTATGTTTCCCTGTTGCTAGAGTTCTCCCTTACATAGTCTTCAAATCAGGGTTTGCAATCAATGCTACCTTGGTAACGAAGCATTCAATATTCACCGTTAGATAAAAACCTGATTAGAGTCAAGCTAATATCTTTCAACCGTTAGATCGAACTTAGCTTGTTATAAACAAATGAAATGTAATTTTATTAGATATGAGTAACTGTACCAAATTGTGTGCACATGGTTGGCTCAACAATAGATAACCGAAGTTAGCCATATGAACACTTTCACATCAACCTTGTTCATCTTAATCACAACTATTTCAAGTGACTCAAATGAAACTAGTTCTAGAGTTGTTCAATTGTTTATATTATCATAGAAGTATACAAGACACGATTGAAGCAAAATTGATTTTGATTTACTCGAATCAATTCATGAATATTATAGCCACGATTTGCAAAAGATTGCCTTTCTTATTATATAAATACATTTGTTCATGAAAAAACCGATTTTAGAACTTAACCCACTCAAGTATGCAAACGGGTACGTTTAAGTAGCCGGGCTTGGTATGGGTTCGCCAGTATGTGAACGGGTATGCATACTATCGTACACTACCAAAATCAGTTGAATTCCCAGACTTGAACTTTTAATTTGATACGCATACATGTATGCATACTAAATTCCCGGACTTCAACTATCAAACCAGTACATGTACGGGTATGCATACTATAGTTCCCAGACTTGGAATAACTTGCAACAGTTAGCATACAAGTACGCATATTGTGCTATATCCAATCAATGGTTAATCGTTCTAAACTCCATGTTGATCATTGAAACATTCCTGGAAGACGAGAATAGTTGTCTCATATAAACTATTATCTTCAAATCATTTTTCAAGTGATTAATAGATCAATACAAAACATTTCGAGTCTACATCAAATGACTGCCTCACACAAATCATGTAAGATGTTACCAGGCCAATTTCACATGATCAACTTTTGACTTTCGTCAAGAATAAATATGAACTTATTTAAAGCGAAAGCTTACCAAAACATATTTTGAGAAATATATAAGCGAGTTAAACTCATCTCGAAATATCAAATGTGTATAATATATAGTCTATATAGCTATACGACTTTTGTCTCAATATGAGATAGAATAGAAATATACTTCTGGTGATAAATGAGTTCAAGTCTCCACATACCTTTTGTTGATGAAGTTCCACAAGCTTCCCTTAGTATTTCTTCGTCTTTAATCGATCAACGTCGTGAAGTCTAAAGCTCAACTACACATTCTATCCTAATCCGAGACATAGCTATAATTAGACTAGAAATCAAGAATTATAGTTTTGGCAACTAAACTTGAAAAACAAGCTTGAGATATCAATGCTTGCGAGTTCGATCGAGCAGTGCTCTAACAGGAACTACTATCACAGTCAGTAGATAATGAACATCACGAAACTATCATTTCTAAAAGTAGAAAATTCGAAGAAAAAAAATAGTTTTGAAAAAAAATAATTGGGGAAACTATAAGAATCGATAGATAATGAACATAAGGAAACTACTGATTGTGCTTCTATTATAAAACAGAAGAGTATACTCGGTAGATAACGTACTCTATTATGTACCGATTCTGGGACATTAATGGCGTTCAATGCATTCAATCGTCATCTCTAATCGTTATTGAATCTTCAACATGATATTCTTCATGACGTTTCTCACTTTCTTCAAGTTCATCCATTTTTTGCATTAATTTTAGGTAAATCTTGTTTTTCCAAACGTCATTTTCTTCTCTAACACACTCTCTATTTCTCTTTAAAACTATAACTCAAATGATTTTTTCTGGCACTAATATATTAAAAATTAACTAACTAATTAATCAATATGAACACTAATTAAACAAGGATAGATTATCCATTACGAAAAATGTATGGATAAGGGTGTATTGATATTGTCTTTTAGCGCCCCAAGTTCTTTTTGGGTCGCCCTCAAATATACCAGATAAATTAGTATCCCTATTATGAATCTTGAAGTTTCCACCCGATTAATTAGTTTGTTTCCCACACTCTAATACAATCTATCATTTTTATTTTTTTAAAATTTTTTGAAGGCAAGCGATAAAATCGGTTAAATACTAAAAATCATCAAAATGATGATACTTAAGAAAGTAAAAAAGAAAAAAAAACGGTTGTAAATGCTTCCAATGATAGTATCCTAATTACAAATTAAGGTACCTATAAAGTAACCTTCACACCTCCTTGAATACAAAATCCAGTTAAGTAAAGAACAATTGACAACAACAATCAGCTGCCTTTTTTTTTCTAAAATTCTTACAGAGCCTAAAATTACATTCACTTCATATTGTCCACAAAATTGTAAAAGGGAAAAGACCCCAGATTTTCTTTATCATTCTAATGTTTATCTTGTTGGACCACTCTGCAATTTTGGCCTTGATATCTTCAAAAACCCACTTAACTTCAAATATATCCAAAAGAACTAATATCATATCTTCTTTGTTTCAGAGCGGTGCATAAAAAAGATAATTGTGAGACACATAATCCATTTTACACAAGATGCACAAGATAGAGTTGACTTTACCGTCTCTCTAGAAAAAATTCAGAGTTGGAGCACCCTTGTAACAAATAGAAGATCATAAAAGATACCTTTATTGGTATCTTCGTATTCAGGACTTTATTATAAAGAAAATCCAAAAATTCATCCACATCAAGAGTTGAATAGCAATATTTGCAACTGAGAATTTTGTGACGTAATGTTATCATTCACAAATGAGAGATGTAAATTGAAGCAGTAACACCTTTAAAAATCTGGAGTAAACAACTGCAACCACTTCATGATCATTAAGACTCCTCTTAAAATTAAAGTCTCAAGTATGTTGAGTAGACATCATATCTCTTAGAGAAGAATGATAGGACCTTGAAATTTAATAAATTTCAGGTTAGTTATCCTTGAAAGTATGATTTGCAATCCATTTATCAGTCCCGAATTTAAAGTTGATCCAATTAAATTTTTTAGGTAGAGAGAAAGCCATGAAAAGATCAACATGAGATAATTACCAATTTTAATTCTCGCACATGCCAAGTATTAACCAATCAACCAATATTATTTATCTATTTGGAATTTCATGAAGTTAATGTATGTCATACTTCATCACCATATTTATCCTCATAAATACTACAAGATAGAGCATCATGTGGCAAATAATTTTTGAGGAAAACTTGTAAGAAAAGCGTCCAGTATGTTGGGTATATATGATCAAGAATTCCACATGACATCTTTGGATCAA
Organism: Papaver somniferum; assembly: GCF_003573695.1. Lineage (NCBI taxonomy): Eukaryota > Viridiplantae > Streptophyta > Magnoliopsida > Ranunculales > Papaveraceae > Papaver > Papaver somniferum. The sequence continues at coordinate 79,416,952 of NC_039359.1, read as the reverse complement.
CGTATATCGGAAAAAAACAAAACAAATAAGATGCGAACTAAACGAAACGACGGAGGAAAAACACAAGATTTAACGTGGTTCGGAAAATTGCATGCATCCATAAACGTCCACGAACAACTCTTGATTATAAAACTTCTTATAGAAAATACACACTCAAAGATTAATGATAAATTACAAACTTATGAAAACCAGCTTGGATGTTGATTATAACACTCAAATAACCTTCCATGAACAAAATAATATATAACCTCTAGAATCAGTCTCTCAATCTAAACTAACTCTTGATATTGATTTTGTTCTTTATAGCTGCAATACCAATTTATATATGTCATAGCATTGGTCTCTAAGTATCTTCTTCATCAATGAAAACACTAAACGAGTATTCCTGATCGAATTTGGAAAGCCAATTAGGAAACCTTACATGAAATGAAAAACTTTCTAAATAAGGATTTTCTATTAGGTTTCAAAACTAAATGAAGTTCATCAAGTTTGGTCACGAAACCAAAGTTGTTACTTAATTAGTTAAGTAATAAACCGAATCCAGAAACTCTGATAGCCTTTATTTTTTCCATATTATGTAACAAGAATTTTGAAAACATCACTTCTTTCTGCAATTATTCGTCGATCTTTCAAAACACAGTCCTACTGTCATCCCCTTTAAAAAGATATAAATTTTCAAAAGTATACATATTTATCTTTTTAAAATTAATTTTAGCAAATATGTTTTCAAAGTGTGCGACTCATCATGAGTTCACTAATGGATCTTCTATTCAGACAATAACATAGTTCACATGACTTTAAACGTTTCTTTAATTTATTTACTAGGTATCAACCCTTCCTACGGCCGGGGCTCAATCTTTTTGTCATTAAACAACTTTTAGGTATCAAATATGATTAGATAGTTGAGGAAACTATTCGTTCTTTACAATTTTCCCATTTTTTTCTTAAATAATCAAGACACATTTTGATTAGTGATTTGGTTGTTTGGAACATCTAGCAGTTTTAACTTCATTGGTGCGGAATCGAGTTTCCGAAAACAACTAAAAGAATTTACCAATAAAATTGTTGGAGTCGTGATAAAAATATTAAAAAGTTTGAGAATCCAGTTTCCGTGAGCGTATCTCCTCCATTATCGTCAGGTAAACCTCCATCTGTTTCGGTACAATATGTTTTTGTTATACCATTTACAAAAATAGTGCAGTCTAATGGAGTGATGGTTCAGAAAGTTCATCAAATGGAACATATACAACAACAGTAACATAGTCTCTTTATGTCGTAGACACAATGAATGCAAATGGTACGACATAAAATAATGAAGCACACTAAACAATTTCCTATGTAACATATGAAGTGGTTAAGACTTGCAAAACAATTGATCGTTTGATCCTCATTAATCATAAGACTCGCCTCTACCAAAAAAATTTGTACATTATCTTATCTCCTTCAAAAACTTTTACAAAATGGTCATACCACTAACATGAACCATGGAAGCATACAAAGTAGCAGAGAAATGTGCATTGTTGTCAAACATTGGAAAAGAAAGTTTAGAGATTTATATATCATTACTATTTGAATGTTGGAATGGTGTAACCTACTAATAAAGGTGAAAGACTGCAGAGGATATTTCCCTCAATCACGTGTACAGATTGGTCAACTTGAGATGACACTAAATTCAAGTTCGAAGTGTGAATCTTTTCCAAACTTATGACTGGAACTTCAAATTTCACGGTGTAGACCTGTAATTTATGATTATCCTCAATAAAGTCCTCTTAATCTATGGGTATATAATACAGTGTGAATCGACTAACTTTTTTCATGACTACGGCTAGTGTATATGACTGCATTCATCTACCATGTTATTTTCAAATGTTGGAATATGACCAAAAGTTTTGTTTGGTTCATAGATTACATTGTTTCCTTTAATTTTTTTGCATAACATACTTATACTTGGAGTTGGATAGATGTAATGCAAGTATTCTCTATGTTGTATTGTTTATAACCTCCACAATCTTTAACCCGTTTGCGTTTTCAATATAAAAAGAAGCCAACTGTTTAGTTGGAAATTTGAATGAAATTTTAATTGTTACACCAATTTGACATATATGGATTTTATCTTCAAATGAAAGAGGCATAAAAATTCTAATTTCAAAAATGTTAATAGAGTTCGAAATTCTACGAAGAAGAGTGAATATAAGTAAAAACATCTGAAGATGAATACCATAATGCAATTGTAAATAAAAACACCTTCGGTTTTCCTATATCTATTCATCAATACAACAACATCGGAACCGTTCTTTGTGAAATTTATTTACTATGACTTTTCGTGCCAGAGTAATTACATCCAATACATCGTTCAACACCTTTAAATAAAAATCTCTCATTAAATATAATCTAACATTTTATATAGCTTTCAAGTAGTTGATAGTCGTGGTAACTTCAAGTAACCTAAGAAGTTATGTAAATAAGAAGAAAAAAAACCTATACTTAATTTTTATAGCATTGCCCGGTTGAACCCGCCAAGCATTGTATATTAATTTTGGTTGTCATATTTTAGTTCCAAAACTCAAGGTCTCTTGATTAGATTACTAGAATCAACTTCATTAGGTTAGATTAGAAAGTATAGAAATTTGAGACATACAAGTATTACTGTAAATACCTGGAGAAACCGAAGACGTACCAACAAAAACAAACACATCATCCTTTTTCTTGAGGTTATAATACAAGACTTGACTTGTTTCCATTTCTATATATGTTACGTTCAAGTCGTTTAGATGGAAAACATAATATACAAAGTTATATATATGAAACTCTAGTATTAGAGACTTGATCATTATATTATGATCAAAGTGTCAAGGAAGAATATACAAGTTGTATAACAACTTATGCATAATGAATTACGAAGTACAACGCTTATCTTTTGAACTTAGTAATTGCAACATATACATTATATTTGTAACTTGTTAATAGATTGTGTAATGAACTCAGGATTGATTCCATACCTAGAAAACTATATGTTTAATTAGCTACATGAGTTTAAGGAAGTAGACTTGTGAAACTTGTTTCATATTTGAAAATAATCAGCGGGACTGGTGGTTAGATCCCTATTGGGGATCTATAGCAGGACAAATTCTTACCTATTGGGGATCTATAGCAGGATCGGTCCCTGTTGAGGATCTCTAGCAGCACCGATCCCCATAGCAAAGTTAAATTTCATGTTGCACGCATATATTATCTAGGGTTTATGTGATATTCGGAATATGAGTTTTCTATTCAGAAAAGTTCAAGATGTCGACATATATAGTGAGTAATTTAAACACGTATAAAATCTTATCTTTTATTGTTCAAAGATATTCCTTGATACTCAAGGTGAGATCCAAAACCAAAATGTTTGAGAATCTTTTTGTTAAGATTTTCGAATGTATATGTTTTGTTTTTCCATCAATCAAAACATATCTCTGGAAGATATATTAGTTAAGTATTTTTTGTGCTAGATAACCTGAGTTGTATCCATGAGAGATTTCGGTTGTACAGTTGGATATTGGTTGGAATTAGATCAAATCAAATTTAGGTGCTTTATTGCATATCTTGAGAATATTTTCGGTTATGGAAATTCCTTGGTGTCCAAACTAAATTGGTATATAAATAATGAAGTTTGTTCTTCTTACAAACTTATCCTGAGGTAGGAACTTCATCTTTGCAGTCCCTGATGTAGCCAACTAATAGTATTATTCGTATAACTATCTTGGAGAGGAGAGTATCCTAATTAGGAGAAATCTCTTGCGTCTGCTAGTTTAAATACTTATTTAGGATCAAGAAGCATATATTAGCACCCTTGGTGGAGAACTAAAATTGCATTGTTATTTTATATTTCTATTATTGATTTGATTGACTAATGGTTGGAAACTAGAAAAGTTGAGTATTTTCTTTAAACAAAATCGGTTTATATGACTGTCCACATTGACCGATTCTCGGATGATATTCTTCAACCACGAAGAACATCAAGAACAATCGGCCGACGTGTATGTGCATATCAACAGATTGTTCAGAATTGGCTAATGTGGACATTCATATCAACCGATCCTGGATAAATCTAGAAAAACAAAATTTCTGGAAAATTTCAATTTTGAATGTATGAAGAATCAAAAACCTAAATAAGAGGAACGTGTTGATAGAAAAGTATCTAAGAGGGTGGAATTTAAAATATTTGATTTAAGTTCTTAATTTTTAATAACAAGGATAACTTTTTTCATCCTTTTTAGACACCCCTTATCCCTCTCATCTACATGGGTGAAGAAAATGGTAGGCCTCAAACTATCCAGGTTATAAAATTGGATGCATACTAAATTGAAAGTTAAAAACACATGTTGTTAATTAAGGACTGTGCTAGGGTACCACACTAATTGAATAATAACTACTTGCTTGCACTCCAAAATGGCCAGTGATTGTGGCGTTTTCAGTCATATTTTTTTAACACATATCAACGGTCAAATATCATCTGTGAGAGAGAAACTAAATCAAATCTTCATCGTTCGTATATTTTACATAGCAGGGAACTTGGAAAATATAAAAAAAGGAATACAAAAAGGAGAAAAGAGAATGGATAAAGCTCGTGTATCCATGGATAAATTTGATCCATCTCAAGATCCCGACTAAAAAGAAGAATGCAATAACAAAATCTATCGGAACTAACGTGAATTTAGATAGTCTTCAATTATTTTCAATTTATAATTGAGAGTTTAAATATAAATTTATAATTAGGATTTTTAAACATAAACTGGTATTATATCAATTGACAATTAAAATTACTGTTAATTGAATAAACAACTAATGGATAATGAAATGACTTGTCCTTTGTAAAAAGATCATTCAATTCAACAGGGAAGGTATCAACTAAAAGCGTCTTTGTCTCCTCAGCACAGGACACCATGTTAGCCATGTAATCAGCGGGTCTATACCAACCTTTTCTAAAAGCATTTACCATAGTACCACGTCGGCTATATTTGCTTCCTTTATCAATTATTTTTAACAACGACGTGAGGAAGTGAATCACCCTTTCTCAACGACTCCGACAGACAAGGGACACAAAATTTATCGGACTCCTTATTCACGGGGGTGTCATCGACGACCAACCTCACGGCTGCTGATAAAACACTCTTGAACTACCATGCTCACTCTGTCTGAATTACACACACAATAAACCGACTTAATGTGAGGGAACCGGCGAGTAAGATATAAACCCTCTAAAAGACGCTCTAAGTTCTAATGGTGTGTTGAAATATTTTCCTTCACAGAGGTTACTTTATCCCACAGGGTTTTGTTTCTCAGAAAGGTTTTTAATTAGACAACAACAAACACCGGGAATTAACTTCCCAACTAAGACTATTGTCTTTCCCACAAGGATTTTCATCCTTAGGATTGTGAAGCAACTAGTCAACTTCAATGGAGCAAAGTGATCATCTGCAAAGGATCACCTTTACTTGCATCTGTTATATTGTACTCTTTTCCCTTCGTTAAGGTTTTATCCCACTAGGTTTTCCTTGTCAAGGTTTTAATGAGGCAACATATTCGAGTCCAACTATGTTCTAAGTTTGCTTAATATTGTACTCTTTTTCTTTAGTCAGGTTTTGTCCCTCTGGGTTTTCCTGAAGAAGTTTTAACGAGGCAATTAACTTAGACTCATCCGTCTTTGAAGATCGTATTGCATGTGATGAACTACATGTAAAGTACGAGACAACATGTGGAGAGTTGTAACAAGGTTATATCCCATTGGGTTTTTACTTGTCAAAGTTTTAGTACGAAAATTGATTTCGACACATGTCATCAAGGAGAGAACGACATTTGAAGAACTACATTCAGAGCACTATATGTGAAGAACTATGTATAAAATTTTGTTATTGAACCGCACAAGGGGGAGTGTTACAGGGCCTACGACCCATGGATGTGTTGTCCATATAGTTACCTAGAGTTTACCTTTACATGTATATAAAGGAAATAGTATTCATGTAACCTTATCTCCTGATTAATATAAACCTTCCTCTGCCTCTTCCTTTATCCTCCATTATACTACTAAACAGAATGAACTTTTTACAAACAAAAGTTATGCCTTTTATGTCATTATGCAAATATTGATGGAAGAAAGGATGAACTTTTGTTTACAAGAATTGTCTATTTTATGTCATTGTGCAAATGGTGATGTAAAATAGAGTGATTTCTTGTTTATTCCGCAGTATTGATCTTCCCGGATCCATATCTTTGTGTTTTTACTGTGTTGCTCCGTAAGTTCTCTTATGTCGAGCATGTGCAATTGAATTGATCATCTTGTATGGTTAATTCTATTTATTTTTTGGATACAAATTCATGTTTTCATGTGATTTGGTTATATCCAATGAAATCCTTCTTTTCTTTTAAAATCAAGGTCGCCTTTGTTGTTCTCTCGGGAATGACATTTTATGGGGGAGAGTTATTTTTGAACTTGTGCTTAATTGCCAAATCTTTGTGGGGAGTGCGACTTTGGAATATTTTAGGGGTTATCTTGTATCTTTATAAACTCCTTGATGAATGCATTTAGCTTCGGCTTTATGATGGAATCTAAATAATTTGATATGGTATTCTCTTTTGATCATGAAGTATCTCTATGAAAATTTCATGAGGATCCCACTAGTTTTCGTACATTTGCCAATTTATATTGACAAAAAGGAGGAGAATTAATGTGTAGTGTAATACTACAAATACATATGGTTTACGTATCATTATGTAAGGGGGAGTGGTTTTCACGTCGAGTTAAAGTATTGACTAAGGAGGAGTGATATATATCACCATAGTATTGTTGTCAAAGTTGTGATACAATTGAACTTTGATGTTGTGTAATAATACTATGACACTGTATAACAATGATTGAGAGCACTTTGTTTTCTCATTGTTATCGCTACGGATCTTCAACAACTATGATGCTGAACTTACAACCTTTAGGATCATGGAGTACTTGGAAATGACGAAGATTTCGAGTCGCGTTGAAGATGCCAAGGAGATCAAGCATTTGGATGAGAAGCTACAATTTTTTTATATTTTGTAATCCATATGTATTGATAGTTTTGTCACTAAAGTTGACAAAGGGGGAGATTGTTAGAGCACTGCTCGGTCGAACTCGCATGCATTGCTATCTCAAGCATGTTTGTCAATGTTAGTGATAAAAACTATAAGTATTGATTTCTACCCTATTTATAGATGTCTCGGACTAGGACATAGTTTGTGTAGTGGAGCTTAGACTTCACGGCGTTTATCACTTGAAGACGAAGAACTACTAAGGAGAGCTTGTAGAACTTCATCGACAAAAGGTATGTGGAGACTTAAACTCATCTATCACTTGGAAGTATATTTTTATTCTCTCTCCTATATTGAGACATAAATCGTGTTACGATATAGTTTTCTCTATACACATTTGAGATTTCGAGCTGAGTATATCTCGCTTACATATTTCTCGAAATATGTGTTGGTAATATTTCGCTTCGACTAAGTTCATCTTATATCATGAGAAAAATTCTGAGTAACATCTTACATGGTTTGTGTGATACAATCATTTGGTGTAAGACTTGGAATGTTTCGATAATGATCATTTCATTATCTTGAAAATTTCTTTGATGCTAATAATGTGTGAAAACAGCTATTTTCATTATAGAAGAATGTTTCAATGATTGATATAAAGAGTTTAGAATCTTGTAACCATCTTTGGATATAAGCATAGCATTTTCGCACATTAGTGTATAAGTCCAAAATCGGGAGCCTAAAGTATGCATACTTGTGTGTATACAAAAAGGTTGTAGGAGACTGGGTAAGTATGCGTACTCGTACGCATACTGGCGGAAGTTCACGTCCGTGAATTTCTGCTGGGTTTGAAAACCAAAACCAAACTCATCCGTTTACCTAAAGTACGCGTACCCGTACGCATACTGGCAGAAAGTTCACGTCCGTGAATTTCTGCTGAGTTTGAAAACGAAAACAAACTCAAATCCGGTTACTTAAGTATGCATACTTAAGTAGGTTACTTTCTAAAATCGGTTGTACATGAACCTAAACATTTATCAATAAGGAATGCAATCTTTGCAAACCGTGGGTATAATGTTCATGTATTGATTCGAGTGAATCAAACCGATTTTGCTTCAATTGTGTTCTTGAGAATATAGCAATTGAACAACTCTTTAACTAGTTTCATTCGATTAATTTGAACTAGTTATGGTTAAGATGAATATGGTTGATATGAGATTTATCATATGGCTAACTTCGGTTGACCATTGTTGAGCCAACATGGGTGTACACGTTTGGGTATGGTTCATAAACCTAAATGAGGGTACATTTCATTTGTGTGTAACAAGATAAGTTCGATCTAACGGTTGAAAGATATTATCTTGGTTGAATCAGGTTTTTCATCTAACGGTGAATATCATGTACATGATATCATCTGTTGATTTGTACTACTGATTGTGGCAAGTTTATCTATACGGCCATACAGGTGTTTGAATGAAAAAAAATGGATGGTGTATTAGGTACCCTCTCATTTTCATTAAAATTGGCTTAAATATTAGTTTAATAATCCTTGGAACGATTTAGCTGAGATATTCAATATTTTATGTTGGCATTCTTGGAAATATATAAATTCTGTCATCTTTGATAATATTAGACCAACCTAGTAGATTGTATCATGCAGTCCCTAATATACTGAGAAATAAAAGAGTTGGGTGATGATATTAGGGAATATATTGGAAAACCTGATAAAATAATATCAATTGTCTGATGTGTCCTTACTATATTTTACATGTGGACGAACCCTTTGACATAGTTAAAAGTTATTTTATGTGACGATGGAATTATACATTGGATGAACCATAATATTGTATATCAAAAATTAAGGTTTCTTAGGATACGCGACCAATCCATACTGTGCAGAAGCATTAGCAGTAGAGTGGGCGTCATAGCTACAAATAGAAGGACTCGGATTCAAAAAGATTGTTAGAGGTGAGCAGAACACTCACATACGTGGATTTTACCCACATTAATTTGTATTATGGTGGGTGGACGTCTGGTCCCTCTCTAGGTGCATTGTACACAAGTGGATTTTTAAAATTCGTCATTTTCATGGATTAAAGGCGGGTAGAACATTACCCATCTTTTGGACGCCCGATCCTAAGGATAATATTGGTATTATACATATATGTGAAGATTATTATAGGAAATATATAGATAATATATATATGAGAAAATCTAAACCATGATATATGCATGCATGTATGAAATTTCTTATTGATCATCGTTTAGCTTTTCTCTTCACATAACTTTGTTCCATGTTTCCCCAATCTTCCCTCACTTGTTCTTTGTGTTTTTTTCTTCCTTCATTGAATCTTCATTTATCTCGTCGCGAGTAGAAAATTTACATCTCATTATGTACATGTAATACAAAAATAAAATCAAGCAAAAGCTTGGGAGTAATTAAAACCTTACGTCACTCTTCGTATGTTGTAATTATTTGAATTTCAGTAATCTAAGTTTTAAAACTAAATTATATTACTTTTGTATAACATCTATTTATAATCGTTTAGTTTCTTTTTTCTTTTGAATCCGCAAATCCACTCACATCCGGTTCTTTCATCTATTTATCCCTTGGTGTCGACTTCGACGGGTAATAAACTGAACGTGAGTGGAAATTTTAAATTTGCTATTCAGATGGATCGAAATCCAGTGACACCAACTCTACATCTATCCATATGTGCTCACCCCTATAGATTGTAGAGGTGTAACACTAATCTTGCACAACAAGCCCACAATATATGACCGCAGATCTAAATTTATTCTAAGTTTTTAACATATGTTAAGAATATTTGGGAAATATTAATAGATCGGCTGTAGAACAAAATTTTTCTTGCTCCTGAAGTTAATAAAAAATTTCTCTTTATCATTTTTTTAATAGATTGAATTTTTTTGATGTAAATAGAGGCTACAACGGCGAAACATAGGTTTTGGTTAAATAGGCTAGGAAAATCTCTTGAAAATCTAAAATGTAAAAATACAAGGAATCCTAAGTGGAAAACGCTGGAAAGCTACTCAAAACTCAATATCAACGATCGGCAACTTGTTAATAAATAGTTGCATAATTTCCAACATTATGTGTTCCCTATGCAAGTCACTCCTGGAAAAAAAAAAGACATTTACTTCATTGTTGGTATGATTTATGTTGGTATGATTTATGTGCACAAGGTATGATCACACTTCATTGTTGGATATCATATTCAGCCTGGAAATTTGGGAGGGGACGGAACAAAGAAAGGTACATGTGACCTCTTTTGATATTCAGATATTTGTTTGGTAGCTTGGTGCGTGTCGTTTACGCAACAAACTAATTACACCTTTCCACACAATTAACTGGTAATATAATGGCAAGGAGTTCACTTCCATGAAGAACAGGGAGTTTCTAGCTGTTTAAAAAGTAACTGAAATGGGGTTTTTAGATTTTCAAATCAAAGTAACTACTAAAAAGAAAATAATAAATATTAGTTTAAAGAAATAAGAAGAAAGATGACTAGGGAATTGTTCGCCGTCACTGAACCGAAGCCTAATTAAATGCAAATTTATTTCTTGTTGAACTTATATTGTTACCAACCGTAGAATAACAATAAGCTCTGTTATCCCTCAGATTCATGCTGTCACTGGATACGGAAGCGCTCGACTACCAGATTCTATCCAACCAACCCACCAAGAATAAGCTCTCAAGGTGTAAAGTAGTCGAATGCTTTATACTCTGTGAATCAGGTTGATCCCAGCATCAGATGCATAAGCTCGGTCTTCTTACTAGTGTTATCTTTACACACAATTGCTTAACAAAATCCCTTTGTCAACTCTTGCGATTTACTACTGTGTAAAGAGTTAATGTGACAATCACACGTATCACATAACCCTAAACTAGTAGAAGAAATATTTATTGGTTAATTTAATTGATCATTTTAAATAACCTCTCAATATTCTTAGACAATAAAAATAATAAAGATAATCAATAATATAATAAAACTTGAAATAAACGTGATTAAAGAAAATACTGTTTCATGGTTCAGGACTTTGAAATCATCCGTAATAAATTAGAAGTTTAGCTACTCATAATTAAAAAGTAATAACAAATAAATAAATTAAAAGGAAAGAATTAAAGTAAAAGCCAGCTCTGTCGGTTTCTATCTCTCACCAGTGAATAATGGTAAAGGAAGTAGTGTAGTAGTATAAGAAGAAGTGTTCTTCGTCCCTTTTTATGGCCTCCCATCCCTCTGCTCATTCCGCAAAACCCGTAGTGGGAAAAGATTAGAAATCCCAGCCGCCTGTCTCTCTTCTTTCGCATGCAAACTACACAGATAAAAAGAGATGGCGTCAAATAGAAATTTGCCACGTAGTGTGGACGTATATCTTCTGCCACAAAAGCATTTTTTTACGCGTCTTTGGGAAACAGATAACTAGGGCTAAACATGGTTTCGATTTTTCGCTGAAACTGGACCGAACCAGACCAATTAGGAAGAAATCAAACCGAACCATTTATTAATGGATTAGTTATGGTGTAGAAAATGGAAAGCCGATAGTGTTGGTTTTGGTTTGGTTTGACCTCTAAAACCGAACCAAAAACCATTGGAAAACCGATTGATTTTTAAACTTAGTTTTTACAGTTGATTTACAAGTATTAGATTCTACCCATTGATTTAGAGGATAAATAGAAACCCTAAATCTAATATTTCATTATGATACTCTCCCTCTTTCTCTTTCTCCTTCTCTCAGTCGTCTCCCTTCTCCACCCCAACTACAGCATCCAGTGTTGCTACTCGACTTTCTTCTTTCCGTCTTCCTTCTTTTTTGTTTGTCATTAACTAAATTAAGATATATTATATATCTTCTTTTGATCTCTAGATTTAGAGTAAGCTTTAACTATTCTTGATATTCTTTTTATTTATTTTTTGTTTGTAAATTTTTGTAAACCAATAATATCTGCAGCTACGATTTTTTTCTGTAAATTTGTGTTATTTTTTCTTTGGTTTGACATAATTATTGGTTAACCAAAAATCACTGAGACAAACCGAAACCGGCTTGAACCATTTAAAAACCGAACCAATGGTTAATGGATTGGTTTGGTTTAGATTTTTAAAAACCGATAGTATTGGTTTCGGTTTTGGTTTGGTTAGAAACCGAACCAAAACCGACCATGAACAGCCCTAAAAGGTGCTGCTACGGTGTTTCACGAGTAACAAAATCAGATAACAAAATCAGTGGGTGAGACTAAAAGGTGCTGCTACGGTGTTTCACGAGTAATTTTAACATATGCAGCACAGTCCAAGATTGGCTCAATCTTCAACGGGACCCTGGTGTAGCAACGTGTCTAATTCTGATGCTGGTTAGACATTCAATTTGATGATACTTGTTACACCAAATCCTCACTTTCAAAAGCTGCAACTGAGACAAGTCAGAGCTTGTCTCTTCCGGTCGGTCCCACCTTACTTTTCTCTTCTGTTGCTCAAACTGGAAGCTCAATAGGCCCCGCCAATGACGGCAGCACACAGCAGCAAACCATCTTCCCTGCCATGATCGTCAATCCGAGCTCCATCATCTATGGCTTGTTCTTCTAGCTCATCACATCCTCGTCCATGGAAGAAATCGATCACCAAACTCCATCGAGCACATCATCATCATTTTGAGGCCCATTGATCAGTGGTTGTGGCAGTAGTGGTCGCCACGGCTTCACGGTTTCGAGCTAAACCCATGCATCTTCCTTAATCTGTTCCATCTTCACTCATCATCCTTGCTGATCCCATTACCACAATGTTCATCTGTTTGCATCATCCGGCCATCATCGTCCTCTGTTTCAGTCGCCACCGTCATCTACAGCCATCAGCCGAAATCGATCACTAATGCCAGCTGCGAATTCCGTCAATGTCTTTTCTCTGCCATGCCAGCAAACCAAGCTTGACTGCAACCATCTATTTACTGACTTCGTAACCCTGCAATCTTGTTCGTCTCCAAGCTCGGATCAATGGCAGCAACCAATAATCGACTTTCAAACTCGAGTATTATTGATTTATTGAAATCAGGCTAGTACCTATGCTTTATATCGTCCCTAGGAACCTAGTGATGTATTCAAATTAGAATATTATTGCTGATCAAATCCATCACCATCGTGATCATCATGGTGACCACCATTAAGAACAACTCATGTTCTTCATGTTCATAATAAGGAAGAAGAAGTGGTGCCCTGAGTAATAATCCAGGTGCCTTTAACAGTCTTTGAATCTTGACAGCCCTTAAGTAAAAGACTGGACTTCCTTTAGCAATTCCCTTGAACTTGACTGCCCCTTAACCGGAAGGTCTCCCTTAACATTCAGTTGGGATGCCAATAGCACTTGTCCTGTAAAATGACCATTTTTCCCTTCTAGTCTTCCAAGTTCTTGTTTTGCTCATAACTTCTTCGTACGAACTCCGAATGACTCCGTTCTTTCACCATTGCTTTTGTCTTCTCGTCCTCTACAAAATGAAAAGTGGAAATCTTGCACTTGAACAAGTTTCACTTGGTATTTGGCCCTTCCCCACTTGTAGCTAGCTTCTTTTATTACACAATTAAGCGCAAATTCACTTCTTTTTGGATGATTCACCTATTAAAAGACTAATACAAGAAAACAAACATAATATACAATAATATGCAAGAAAATAAACAAATACTAGCATGGAATTGACATCAAATATAAATGAAATATGCACTTATCATAGCTTAGAAGAACGCAACAAAAAAACAATAGCAAAACACTCAACAATAGATGAACAAGTTCTGTTCAGTGAATTAAAGGTTAGAAGGTAGTTTAGGATGGCTCATATTAGGGATTTGTTTATGTACTGGAAGGTGATAATTTATTGCAAATAGAGTTAAAACTCAACATTTTATTGGCCTTTAATTTTATGTAATTAACTTTTTTCTGAATACTCCCTTCGTTCATATTATAAAGGCGGATATTGTAAAAAAATTTAGATTAAGAAATTTTCTTGATTTCTTAGGTATCTATCTACTTTACTGTTTTAACTTTCGTTTCGCTCCCAACATTATTATCAATGTATAATAATTAAGGAGATATATAATTAAGATTATTAGTCCCACATTATATGGGCAATCTAAGATCCTGCGGTTTATAACTCTATGGGCCATTCCACTCATTGCCAATTGGTTTTGAGTTGGATGCATGTATTCTAACATGGTATCAGAGCAGGCTATATGTGTCGAGTCATTTGACTGTACCCTTACTCCACGTCACCCGATTTATTGTCCACGTGTTAGACCCAACGAGGCTACACATGAGGGGGCGTGTTGAGATTATTAGTCCCACATTGTATGGGCAATCTAAGATCCCGCGGTTTATAACTCTATGAGCCACTCCATTCATTGCCAATTGGTTTTGAGTTGGATGCCCGTATTCTAACATATATATAGGAAAAACCCATCTTGAAATTGGTATTCCACCTTTTTGAGGCTGGGTCTAATGGGGGAGGTAAAATTCAACTTTCTCCCCAAGAAGTGTCGTTTTTGTGTCCCAAATTCGTTGAATTCAACAAGCGCTCTTTAGTTTCGTAAAACGTGAGATGGAATCAACACATAGACACCAAAAGAAATAGTGTCTAGGAAATACCTTATGAAAATTTAAACATCAGGATTATATAGACCGTTTGATTCATAGTCTTATTGGTGATCTAACGGTTGATACATCAGACGCCATTTCAATTCCCACTACTCATTGTCAAATGGCGTCTTTGTTTTGAATCTTGAATTCCCACTACGCTTGAATGTTGAATCTTGATGACGTGTGCGATTCAAAAATGTTGAATCTTGGGTCACTATTAGAGAGCCAGCTACAAAAATTTAAAACTCCTTCGCTAAATAGGGGATGGAAAGAGTACAATTTTAAACTTTCTCCTCATTCCACCTAGGGTTTTATATAATAATTTTAACCACTTCAGCACTTTCGAGCCAGCGAGTAACAACAAAGGTAACTTCATTTGAGAATTGAGATAAATCTTACAAATTACAAAGTAATCAACAGAAAATGGGTTATATAGCCAAAAGGGAACCTTTTCTGGGCCATATGGACAGGTAGGAATTAGGCCTGGGTCAAATGACCAGAAGAATCTTTTAATGTGGAGAGACCTTACTACCCTTTTGTAACCGTTCGTCCAACACGTTCTCCTTCTCTTCATCAAAACCATCGCACTCTTTAACAAAAACCAGAACAACCAACTCTCATCTTCATATTCTCAAAAAAATCTGTGAGTTTCCAAACACAAAACTCTGTGAGTTTTCAAACCACCGACGTTCATCTTCATCGTCACCAGAAAATACCAAATCGATTTCCTCCACCGTCTACTAACAAATCATCACTAACAGAAATCAGTTTCATCAACCGGTTCAGCACCATCAACTCTACCAGAAATTGGTTTCATCCACCGTCTGTTAAACACCATCAACACTACAAGAGGGGTTTCTGAGAATTAGGGTTTCAAGTATTTCAGTGTATTGGAAGAGTTAGGGTTTCAATCGATCCACAGAATGTCTCCTAGAACTCGTAAGTTTTCAAACCCTAACTCTGTTTTGTTCTAAATTTCAGAATTGCATGATTAAATTGTTGAATTGGTTGTTATTATTTTCATTCAGTAGATTAATGTGTTGAATTGTTTGTTTTATTTTCATTTCAATTAGTATCTTTTGGCTATGAAACTGGTTTGCATCTGGTTATTTAAGTATTTTCACTGTGAAATTGGTTGAAGTGAAATTGGGTCATCTGGTTATCCAAATTGTTTCAGCAGGTTTAACCAGGATGGAACTGGTTTCATCCAGTGTTAATCTGCAGTGTATATTTTTTCAGCAGATTAAAACTGGATGAAACCAGTTTAGTTCAGGTTTGAAGATACATCCTATATTGAATATAAGACTATTAGCATGATAGTATTGTATGTTGTGAATTTTGGTAATAAATTATATCATGATTTAATTTGGTTGTTGTATGAAAATCTATGTTATGGATTGAATCTGGTTATGTTTTGGATGGATTGCATGAAATTGGGTTTGCATTTGGTTACGAAGTGATGCTCAGCAGGTGTTTGAAACTGGTTTTCATTAAACTTTAAGTTATGATGTAACTGATCTGTTGGTGGTATTAAATTTAATGATTATGGGACTAATAACATCATACTGTAATGGTGTATTTAGGATGTAGACTAATTTCAGATGATGGATTAAATCTGTATAGTTAGGATGTAGACAATATAAGTTGATTCATTTTGGAAAAACTAAACTAAACATCTCAGTTTAAGTTAGGATGTAACTGGGGTAAACACGATGAAACTGAACTAATCGTTGGTCTTAGTTTGGTGTTAGGAAGTGTTTGATGGTTAGCATATTTTGGTGGTCTTAATTTGGTGTGATTATGGGACTAATAACAGCGTAAACTCCTTTTCTTTGCCTTCTTCAGACCATGTTAACATGTATAATATATAGGATGTAAGTGGGTTTCATCTGATACCTGCAGAAACTTGGTTTCATCTAACTATTATATATAGGATGTAACTGGGTTTCATCTGATACCTGCAGAAAATGATTTTCATCTAACATTAAAGATGGGATGTAATTGAGTTTCATCCACAGATTTAAAATATGACTTAACTGGTTAAATCCAAATTGTTGCAGGAAGCAGTAGAAAGGAGAGTAAGAAGAGTGCCGGTGCTGAAATAAAATCCAAGAAAAAGCATGATGTGAGCGTGAGTGGTGAGTCTAGCACAAGGAATGTGGATGATGTGGGTGCCGAAATGGATGAAGACAAGACAGAGAAAAAGGAAGGAAAGAAGACGTTCCGATCAAACATGAAACCGACAGTTGAAGTGCTGGAATCACTGGTATTTACTGAAAGACAAGAGGCTGCGTTAAGGAAGACTAAATTCTGGAACTTTATTGAGGCGATCAAACAAGGAAAAGTGGGCAAGGCCGAATGTAGCAACATTGCGGATAACGTTGATGTCGTCGTGAAATCAGATTGTCCACAACAGTGCGAAAATAGGTCGTTAACTCTTTGAACTGAAATTATAACATACAAACTGAAACGAAGTTTGAACAGACATTACATTTTTTTTCTAGATCTGTAAACTGACATTACATATTCATTTGTCTTGCAGTCCTGATTCGTTGATGTATGTTATCTACTTCATTGAAAGGGCAATGACAAACGGTTACTCCTTTGAAGGAAAAGATACTCTTGGAGAGGAGATGGGCACAAGACGAATAAATCTCGCATATGAAATCCTAACTGATGAGAATAGCTGCTGGAAAGTTTGATGTGTTTAGGTTGTTTAGAAAAAATTTATTAATGTAGTTCATACGGAAGTACTTTTTTTTTGTTGGACTATGTCTTCGCATAAATTTGTGATCCGTGGATTCGTCTTAATTAAAATATGAACTTTTTTACTGAAAAATGCCTATACTTCAATTTCATGATAGTTGTGTTTGAATATGTTAGCCATAAATGATTAAATTTGCAGGTTGAAAAAAGATTTTTTTGTCAGAATGTAACCAGGCTTGGATGAAACTGGTTACATCCAAGCCTGTATAAAAACTGTTTTCAGAGTGTGCAGGTTAGAAAAAATAGTATTTCTGTCAGAATGTGAAGGATGAAACCAGTTACATCCTGGCCAAAAATCTCATTTTTTCCAGAATAGGCAGGATGAAACTGGTTACATCCTGTACATTTAAATTTGAATCTTCGCAAACATTCAAAATTTACAGTGAAAACTGAAGGAAATGTACAATTAAACTAAATCAACATAAGACTATAATATATATACTATAAAACTGAAGAGAAATACTTGAAAAAATAATACCATAAGATATGTTTTTATGAACAAAAGAAACAATCCAAGGTAAATACTAGTTGCGAAAATATAATTCCAGGTAAATGAATCTTAAATGTGCAACAAGAGGCTACAGAAAAGAATAAACTAATAAAGATATCATGGTAAAAAACTGCAGAGAATGAAGGCTGGAGATGTTCTTAAGAAGGTACTGCTGCTCGGAAGATGAACCAACTGATCTCTGCTAGGGTCTGGTGCTAAACGAAACTCGCTCATAGTAGGTTCACGAACAAAATCAGGAGCACGAAGAGGAACACGTTCAAATAAACGAATCTCCAAGAAAGACAACTCCTTACCAATACACAATGCAAAGAAAGACCTGAGCTTCACATCACTGTCAACAACATTGCTTCTTCCCTCATAGTCAAATACAAACTGAATTGAGTCCGGTGAAATGTTATTCCAATAAGAACAAACATGCGACTTCAACTCAGCAACTGTTGACTTCACATTAACATGGTATGGACATGCATCCGTTCCCCGGATAACCACACAAAGAAAATGACGATCCATCTACAATAAATATATAAAACAAATCTTATGAATCTGAATGTATAACTGAAGCTCCTCTAAATGGCATACAGACTACCTTATCACCATGCTCTGCAACAACTCTATAACTGAAGTGTAGGATGAATCCATACAATGTAAGGCCTAGCTTTCACTTTGACATACTACCATTTACCATTTTTTTTTTGTATATACCACTATGTATTTAAATGTATAGCATATCTTTTTCAGTAACCACATCTGAATGACTAGTTGAAAAAGACACCAAAAGTAAAAAAGCATCTCCAAAAGTCCAGTTTTAGATGAAACCAGACGATGGATGAAATTGAGTTCCAAATAGATTAATATTTTAGAAAACAAATTGCAGACCTAAGTTCATCCATCATCTTGTTTCATCTCTCAGTTCACATCAAAAAAATGAAATTTGGTTATCAATCAGTTCATCCATGATATAGCAATCTCTCAGTTCACATCAAAACAATGAAATTTGGTTATCCATGATATAGCCATCTCTCAGTTCACATCAAAACACCGAAATTTGGTTATCTCTCAGTTCATCCATCATCTAGTTTCATATCTCAGTTAACATCTTGTTTCATCCATCATCTAGCCCATTTTCTGTTATCACTTTAATCAATTTGGTTTGAATCTGTGTATATTGTTTCAGCAGGTTTAAACAATCAATCGATTGGATATAAACAAATAATCACGTTTACATGCACCAACTAAAACCAAAAGATAATTGGTTATTAGTAGAACCCTAGATAATCAAAATCAACAACTAAAACCAAAAGATAGTCAAAAATCCCATAATAATTGATAAAGAAACTTCAAAATCGACATATCCAGATATGCATTACAAAGAATTAGACAAAAACGAAATCAAAATTGGATTAATTGAAACTTGAAACTTACTGATTTGTGTTACTGGTTGTTGATGATATTAGATGACTTGAAAGTGGAGTAATCTAATCTTCGATTCAAGAATCGTTAATCACCATGATTGATCAACCAAATATGAAAAAAAGAATACACGAGCTCTGAATTTTCGATCGAATTCTGCAGGTGAGGAATTCTCAGGAGCTCAGGGACGAGGAGTTATGCAAAGAGAAAGAAATTCTCTTTGAAAAGAAGAGTTTAAAAAGTTCGGGGGTATTTTAGGTAACACATATTTTTTTGTTTTAATTTTCCTGGGTGAAATATCCAAATTGGCTATATAAACAGTATATTTCTGACTTTTGGCTATATGAACAGTATCAAAAGCTAAGAATCTATTTCACCCAGGATTTTTCATTTTTGGTCTTTTTGACCAATTTTGTGAGTAATCAAACCGATTTCGTGCCCAATTCTCACATCAATCAATTGACACAAAATGTAAACCCCAAATTGAAAATGGTTCATGAATATGAAGAAGATTTAGCTAATAAACTGATCAGTGATACCAGTAAAGAATAAAGTACAGAACCTACCAACTAGAGCTCGATAGATCATCATTCACCTAACTAGCTCAGGGGGCTGGACTATTTTTTTTGGTTGGGCTAAAAAAATTCTTTGGACCCTTCCCATGGTCAAAATTAGGGGTGAACATTTTACCCGTAATCCGTGGATTTAACCTGGACCAACCGTATTTTTGTGAATGGATGTCCGGACCGTTCGCTAATGGGTTGGATGTGGATGAGATTTTTGAAATCCAACGGATTACGGATTGGCCCCGGATGTAATCTTAAAAATCCGTTGGACATCTATACCCGTTAGATTAAGAGCATTTATATAGTTTCTAAAAAATATATGGATAGTTTTATAATTTTTAGGTGTTTGCTTGGAGTGTTGTCCATGACACTTCTATATTTGTATACATATATAAAATGCATAGGTTCTATAAGAAGTCATTTGTATGTGATTTATTTTTTCATTATAAATTTTAACTAATTAACACAAATTCATTGGATTATCTGCACCCAATCCGTTCATCGGTACATCTGTTAGATGTAAATCCGTTAGATGTTGGATTGGATGCGGATGCCAAATTTGAAATCCATAATGTATTGGATTGGATGCGGACGAGGTGAAAACCGGTCCATACCGGCCCATGCTCACCCCAAGTCAAAATGAGTGCTGGGGTGGGCTATAGCCCTTAGCCTCCCGTCCTCAAAGATAGGTTATAGGACACAAACTTGTGTAATTTTCCTTGGGTGTCAATATAAAAAAAATTACAGTCCAACGGTGTCTAGACAGCCTCAGAGGATGCCACTCGTTTACTAACACGTGGAATAATTAAACTGTTACCTCCGCCTGCCTCTACTTTTCCTATTAAGCAGCTCTTCAGTCTTCCCTGCTAATAACCCTAATTCCCAAATGATCTAAATAAACTTTCAAACTTCAGGTCATAAATACTAAATTTTCATTTTTCATCAGATCATTTACCAAAACCCTGAGCATAAATATAGAAGAAAAACAAGAAGAAGCAGTAAATCATTCAAGCTTTCCTGTTCCAGAGGACATTCTTTTGAGATTACCATTTAAATCTATCTCACTATGACTCCGAGGTACAATTTACTCTCCAACCATACTTTTACTAAAACTCATTATGATCTCTCTGTTGAGAAACAAATCTTCAATGTAGATTAATTTAATTTCTGGGATTTGATTCGACATCAGTACATGGTTTAAGAAAAATAATATCATCCATATTTTTGGAAATCAATTCTTTTTTTTTTCTTTTTTTTTTTAATGTTATTGCCTTTGTTATGCACATTTTGTTAGTTTATGCGCTGGATTAGTTGTTGTGTAGATGCTGGGAATTTTTTTCAGTTTCAAACTTTAGTTCGAAATGTGTTAAACAACTATCTCACAGTATGAAAACAATCCTGCAATTTCCCTTTTCTGCTAGCTTTATTGTTCAAGTCTACTGGTTAGATATGTTGTTTCCTACAGTTCCTTAGATACTACAAGAGAAATGCGGCATGCCTAATTTCTAGGGCATGTGTCACCTGTTTGTGTACTGGTATAGAGGATTTAAGTAGTTAGAAGGATGGCGGGTGAACATTGCGAGAGTTAATAGTGAGACGACACACATACATAGACTGCCCTTCCTCCACAAAGACACTTAAGTACATTTTGTAGCATAGTTAAGACAATTTTTCAGTTAATTCGTAGATTGATGCATGACATGAAACGCATTACTATATGATCAAATCATGGGCTGTCCTGGCCCTGGCTTTGTATTCTGCCATTATTGTTTTTGGTGTAATCTGATCCTTAAAAGCATCCATTCACTCTTATTTTCTGCCAATTCTTAATTTTTTTTTCATATAGTATTCAGTAATGTCAATAATACTTACTAATGTTAGTGTTACATGGCAGTTTTGGAATAGGGAACCTTCAAGTTCAGGTGGCAAGTGCATAGCTGGAGCGATTTCACTTGATTTATCTAAACTGTGAGTGAGGTATTTTGCTTGGAATTAAGTTTGAAGCATATTGTTTCTTCTATTTATTATATCTAATATGTTAAGATAGGGTGTTGATTGTCATCCCCTGCATACATTTTTAATAGGTTTTTCGAGATCATGGTGCTTATAAACCAGGATCCTGGAGAATCGCAAGGGAAGGATAGAATTAGTGAATTGCCCGATTCCCTTATTAATCTCATTCTCAGTTTTCTTCCGACCAAATGCGTCATTTCCACAAGTGTTTTATCTAAAAGATGGAGGTACATTTGGACCTCAGTACCTGTACTTGAATTGGAATTTCCAAGGACTCCTGAACTAAAAGAGTACACAACCAGGGAGGCTGAAAGAGTCCGGGAATTATATTCATCGCAGCATCAGAGGTTTATGAATTTTGTTGATAATAAGCTTTCTCTTCACCATGAGACACGAGATATAAAGAAATTTTATCTCGACTGTCGTTATCATTTTTATCATCAAAAATCTCGGGTTGAAGAATGGCTATCTTCTTTACTAGCATAGTCTGGAAGAGTTTGTTTTCTACGCAGAATGTTCGCCGGATATAGGCTTCTTTCCTTCAAGTGGGACATTTGCATCACTTGTTACTTTAGAGGTAGATACATTGAGTCCAGTTTATCTTCCTGATGCAATAAATTTTCCAACGCTCAAGATTTGTTGGCTTAGGAATGCCGACTTGTATATGCATTCTACAGATCTGACTCGACAATTCTTTTCTAACCTCCCTGTTCTTGAAGAATTGGAGTTGACGGACTGTCAGTGGAACTGGTTCATATCGGAGCAATTATCAATTTCAGCTCCTGCTTTGAAATATCTGTCCATTACTGGTCCTAATGATGACCAATGTTACAATGAAGACTTTCCCTCTTATGAATTTATTTTTAACATTTTTGCACCAAATCTACAGTCCCTCAGGTATGTCGAAAATCTTAAACTGCTATGCAATCTATTGCACAATTACTAAGGAGACACAGTATTTATGTCTTTGCTAGCTAGAAGCAATTTTACTAAACTTTACTAATCAACTGAACTTGCTTGGTATTGTGAAGGATAGTACAAATGCCTATATATAGGAAACTCAGTATCCATATTACATGATTAATCTGTATCTTCATTCAATATAATTGTAAACAACTCTAAGAATTGCTATCTTAAACCTTAAATTACATTATGAACAAGGTACACCGATATTCCAGCGGACGACTATATTTTGCATCGCTCTGAATCACTAGTTGATGCGGAGATTGACTTTAAACGATTTGGTGTACCTCTGCCACAGGGGGAAGATTTAGTTGCAACTGAAGTTCTTGAAAAACTTTCCAATGTAAAGCTTTTAAAGATATCTGGCGAGACCTTTGAGGTATGCATGCTTATTTTCCAACTTAGCTGATGACTGCTGCAACCCTAATGGCACATGTGTCTTCACTCAATAATGCAATGTTTTCCAAATTAATTACTGGATTCCAGTAGCTTTACAAGCTTATGCTCTTTTGATCGTAGGCTCTCGCATTCCTGAACCATCTGTTGACAAATTGGCCCATGTTCCATAACTTGGTCCATTTGGAGTTCATTTCGGAGGTCTCTTTTAATAATAAGAATAAAACGATGTTAAACTTTCTCAGAATCTCACCTAATCTAGAAACAATTGTTATTGCTTCGGTAAGTTTACAAGTGATTATGCATACCTTCTCGGGTTCAATAATTTTATAATTAATCTTCGTAAATTAATTTGGATTTTGGTGGTTAGGCCTACTTAACATAATTTTCTAGCTTTTCACCGGATATTGTAGTTATTACACATTTAATGACAACTCATTCTCTTTCTAATATTTCGCTAAATTCTTAATTCTGTTCGCAGGGCTTTCTTGGAGACCTATCCAGCACTGATTGTGGTTGGACACCAGGTATGGTGCCTCAGTGTATGTTGTTGCACCTCAAGTTAGTCAAGCTGTTAGAGTTTGCTGGGTTCTTAGAAGAGCTCAATACTGTAAAGTCATTTTTGAAGAATGCTAGAGTCCTGCGGAGGATGATCATCAAATTCTTTTCAAATTTATCAGCAGTTCAGCAGAATAAAATAATGAAGCAGTTGATAAAAATTCCAAGAGGCCGCAGTAACTGTATTATGGAGGTCTTATAATATACAGCTTCAGTTTGTTCAAACTTTGGCTGGTTTAGTGCCAATCAATGCTTTAGCTATATGTACTGATTCATATATCTTGGACGTTAGATTTATGTAACTGAGATCGTCGCATCGGTTAATATTTCCTTACTTTTTGATTAGGTGGCTCAATGTTTTGTACCTGACTGCAGTAGGAGTATAGATTTTAGCAGAACATTATCAAAACTGATGCCAAGTATAGATTTTTTTTGTCTTCCATTTCCTTCTCATTCTTTGGAAAAGTTCAAATTTATGGATTGGGGGAGAATGCTGGTTGATGTCGTATGACTCGTATTAGGTGTGTCAGAATTGATTCTTCAATGAAATTTCACCATTTCGTCGAGTTGTTGGATGTGAATTCCAAAGTACTAGTTGGTGCACACTTGCACTACTCTTTCGTGGTGTTGGTATAAAACGGCAAGTTTGACATATTGTTTGCCAGGGGTTTCACCCTTTTCAAATGCTACTTGAATCATCTGTCGAATTCTCCAACAGATTACCAGATCAAATAAAACCACCAAGGGTCCATAGCTCAGTGGTAGAGCATTACGAGAGAAGCAAGTTTTTAGTCTTCACCGTCGGATTATACTTTTAACCCGACGTGAATCAGTATGTAAGAGATGGCTATATTTGTTAAGCTGATATTTTGTTTGAAGGAATTACTTTCACACAAACAATTCTAATTATTATGAGAAGGTGAATTTGGACAATTAGCAGGTATTACTGTATTAATATTTTAAATTATCGAGTGGTATTATTGTATTAACATTTTAAATTAAAGAAGTGAACTTGAACAGTTCTACCGTCCTAGTACTCTTTTTTATGATCGCCCTTACAAAAATTCTTTGATCCGCCCGTTTTGTTTCCATTGTGGAGTAGACAAACACGAAAACCGACAGATGGGCGAAACCAATAAATTTGACGGTTTGATCGTTGTGGTCTAACAAGAGATGGGCGAAACCAATAAATTTGACGGTTGGGCCCTTTTTACCAATAAAAAAATTTGGCGTTGGATTTTTGGACTGTGGAGGCGTACACGAGAGAAACAAGTTTTTATTCTTCACCGTCGGATTATACTTTTAACCCGACGTGAATCAGTATGTAAGAGATGGCTATATTTGCTAAGCTGATATTTTGTTTGAAGGAATTACTTTCACACAAACAATTCTAATTATTATGAGAAGGTGAATTTGGACAATTAGCAGGTATTACTGTATTAACATTTTAAATTATCGAGTGGTATTATTGTATTAACATTTTAAATTAAAGAAGGGAACTTGAATAGTTCTACCGTCCTAGTACTCTTTTTTTATGATCGCCCTTAAAAAAATTCTTTGATCCGCCCGTTTTGCTTCCATTGTGGAGTAGGCAAACACGAAAAACAACAGATGGGCGAAACCAATAAATTTGACGGTTGGGCCCTTTTTACCAATAAAAAATATTTGACGTTGGATTTTTGGACTGTGGAGGCGTACACGAGAGAAGCAAGTTTTTATTCTTCACCGTCGGATTATACTTTTAACCCGACGTGAATCAGTATGTAAGAGATGGCTATATTTGCTAAGATGATATTTTGTTTGAAGGAATTACTTTCACACAAACAATTCTAATTATTATGAGAAGGTGAATTTGGACAATTAGCAGGTATTACTGTATTAACATTTTAAATTATTGAGTGGTATTATTGTATTAACATTTTAAATTAAAGAAGTGAACTTGAATAGTTCTACCGTCCTAGTATTCTTTTTTTATGATCGCCCTTAAAAAAATTCTTTGATCCGCCCGTTTTGCTTCCATTGTGGAGTAGGCAAACACGAAAAACAGCAGATGGGCGAAACCAATAAATTTGACGGTTTGATCGTTGTGGTCTAACAAGAGACGGGCGAAACCAATAAATTTGACGGTTGGGCCCTTTTTACCAATACAAAAATTTGGCGTTGGATTTTTGGACTGTGGAGGCGTACACGAGAGAAGCAAGTTTTTATTCTTCACCGCCGGATTATACTTTTAACCCGACGTGAATCAGTATGTAAGAGATGGATATATTTGCTAAGCTGATATTTTCTTTGAAGGAATTACTTTCACACAAACAATTCTAATTATTACGAGAAGGTGAATTTGGACAATTAGCAGGTATTACTGTATTAACATTTTAAATTATCGAGTGGTATTATTGTATTAACATTTTAAATTAAAGAAGTGAACTTGAATAGTTCTACCGTCCTAGTACTCTTTTTTTATGATCGCCCTTAAAAAAATTCTTTTGTCCGCCCGTTTTGCTTCCATTGTGGAGTAGGCAAACACGAAAAACGACAGATGGGCGAAACCAATAAATTTGACGGTTTGATCGTTGTGGTCTAATACGAGATGCACATCTATTCTAACGCCGCGAGGATGAACAGAAAACGTCAGCGACCTAACATGTGTCGTGCGGTCTAAGTACAACCGTTGGTGTCTCTATCCCAGCCATGCAACCAAATATTAGCAGCTTAATGGGTACATCAAACTGCTAAATCCGTTGACTCTCTTTCGGTTATCCGTAATACTAGTTTTTCACATCATATCAAATTACACCTCTCCAGACCTTAAATATCAAATAAATCTCTTCCAGTTTCATTTTTTTGACAAATGTCTGGGCCCTTGTTAGTTCATCGTGTTCAGTGAACTCAAGAAAAAGATTTACCTATTTGCAGAAACTATACGTTACAAACTTAGCTTTCTGCAACACAAACACCAAGTGTGAATTTCTAGCAGGGTATTTGCGAAACATTTTGCAGTCATGCCCATTACCCGAGACATCGTGCTATATGTGATTTACAATTTCATTTTAAGACAATTAGAAAAAAAAGTAAATGAATTTGTAGTTTAACCATGCAAGTCGATGTATAAAGAGTGATGTGAAACTGATGTTGAGTAGGTATGAAGATTTGTAGAAGAATGGTAAAGATGGAAAAGGAAGATTTTTCGTTTCGAAGGTTGTTTAGAAATCCTTAAGGTATTGGACAAATTCAACCTATATTTGTTGGATGTTTTTCCACCAAGTACATCTCAATGAAGATGTCAATTGAGTTATAAATTTAGAGGTTAATTAGTATGGTCATTTCTAAGAAGAAGTAAATGTAATTCTTTATATCATATGTAATTTGATTTCAACCAAAATAAATATTTTTAACTAACTAAAACTAAAATTACATTAAATGGCAAAAATAAAAGTCACAAGTCTTCTAATTTTGATCATCATTGTGATTCCAGGGTCCAAGACCCGAGAAATTTTCCACTTGCCAATAAATTTGAGAATATCCGTATATCTTTGTATTGTTGAAAAGGAAAAGAGGTTGGTTGTAAACCAGGAGAGGTTGGTAGAGACGTATAAGAGGCTAGTTGCGGTGCAGCAGGAAGATAACCTTCATTCTAAATCTAGGTCGGGAATTATATAGAAAAGTATTTAGGGTTTGGTTAAATCACTTGAGGTTGTGTCACAAACACGATTCGTATTTCAGTATCTGTCACTTGTACATCTCCCTCATTCTCGTGCCAAAACTTATTGTGACTAGAAGCATTGCCGTAATTTGCACGAGCATATGGACTTAAACTTGGATTCAATCGAAATAGTGTGGTATCCACCTACCATTTTCGAAACCATCACCATCTGCAAAACGCCATTTTTTGACTTATCAACCACACATTGTTAAAATCTAGCTTTTAACTGGTTTCTAATGACATCTATATTGTAATAACGATAAGTACGTTGTATAGATGTTGGAACTATTGGCATCGTGGTTGGCTCTCCCTTATGAAGTTATACTTGGAAACTCCCAATTTAATTGATGCATATTTGATGAATGAGAATGGTTCTTCTTGAGGCGGTTGGCTAGGAATGGTAGATTTATTACAACCAAGACAAGCTAACGCTAGCATATCAAACCAATGGATGTACATATTGTAAACTGCAATTTCGGATCCGAAACTCTCTGGTACCATTATACTCTGCTTCAGTAATACTCATTTCAATGTTTTTTCCATATCTTTTCTTTGGCTTTCGTCGCAACCTATCAAAATATGATCAAGAGACTTGAGTCTTATGGGGTTAACCGCCTTTATAAAAGTACTCTGAAATTGGAAAAGTAGTCTTTATCCATATACCAAACACCTCCATACAATACCGGGTTGAAAAAAATAACTATTTGTAGTGATAATAAAAAATACCTTATACCCGAGGATCCCTAAACTCAGTAAAACTGTTGTAAGGATATAACAACATTTTGGGAGCTCCTTGTCATTTGTTGACATCTTTGATCAAAAATGAAAAGATTTTGGTCGTCACCAGTGTTCTTATCACAGTTTCTCTTGTAATACATGTCCATTATTGTAACTCTTTGGGTGTCATCTTTAAGAGATGTTTAACCGGCACATATTAGGTATCCCGCCAATGCTGGAATTTTTTTTCATAATTTATTATTTGACCATGTTTTTGTTCATAAAATTACTCAATTTAAAAAAGCAAAATTTAGGTATAAACCAGTGAAGTTTGCTTCGCCTATGTATGTCGTATCGAGGCCATAGTATGTTTCTGTTAAAATTGCAGACTCCCGATTAATGCTTCTAAGAAACCAACGTGAGAAATACTGGTTGAGTTAGGAAAGAAGGTTTGACCCAATAACTAGAAAACAAACACCCGTATGGTTTCATCATATTCAGCTTGTTAGAGCAATGCTCGGTTGAAACCACAAGTTTTCTATCTCAAGCTTGTTGTCAGTGTTAGATGATCAAAGCTATTTCTTGATTTCTATTCTACTAAGTTAAGTCTCGGACTAGGTTAGAATTTGGTAGTTGAGTATCAGACATCACCCTCGAAGACTAAAGATTGACGAAGACATTTGGAGAACTTCTTTTATCAGATACATGAAGAATGAACCATTTTATTTTACTCATTATTTTACTATTATCTGTTGAGACTATGTCGTATGAATTCTAGTATATTTACAAAGAAGAAGTTTTGAGTCAAGTTTGTCTTGTTAAAAGTCTCGAAATATGATTCAAGCATATATGTTCAAAAGTCCTTAACAATATTAATACAAAACAATTTATTGTTCGAGAATTAATTTGTGGATCAATTGAAAATTGCCTATATAAGTGATTTTATCGTTTGGGAATGTTTCAAACATCATAAGAAAGAAATTCAGAACTTATGATATTTTTGCTCAAGGTAGGTTGGAAAATCAGTTTGCAAACCATAGATATCTTATTTCAGAAATACATGGAAGGTTGGGTAACTAGTTCGCAAACCGCAAGTTCAGTTGGGAATAGTTTACGAACCGGAGTGAACAAAATTTTAGGTGTTGGTATAAAAGGCTTAAGGTTGGGGAACTGTACCCATCTGAGTACATAAGCCGAGTATGGTTCGAGAAACCAGATCGCAAATAGTGTACATCTGGGTTCTCGAGCCGAGTAGGGTTGGCGAACCCAGTTCAAGAACCGTGGCTCCCTGACTCATGAACTTTATCCTTACGGTTCAAGGACCAATTCATGGACGGTGCCAGTAGAATTTAGCAGGTACTCAAAGAATTATTTTTCAAATATGTTTAACATTGTTATGACTCTTTTAAACACTTCCAAGGATTCATTGATCACTAAAGCACTTATGTGTGCGCATCATGATTAAATTCTTGAGTGTCTAAATGAAAATCAACTTGATTATAGTTTGAAAGGCATATTTGCCAAATCAGAATGTTCATTATACACGATTCCGTAGCCGGAATACTGCATATATTCTTCCATTGTATTTTAAAGATAAATTCTCACATGTTTTAGTTAAATCCTAATTAGAGTTTCATTTAAGCAGAAAAGTGTTTGCTTAATTCTCAGGTTATCTTAACTTGAGCGCTAAGGAACCCTCAGTTTTGATAAACTATAAATAAAGATGCTCTTTAAACTGGGAAATTCAATCCCTAACACTTTTTTCCCTAGTTGATAGCTAGAGTTGTCCTCTATGAACCCAGGTTTCCTCTGAGAAACATAATTGGGTTTACGGATGAAAGATTTTTCTTTGGGGATTCGTTAAGCCAGGTCCGACTATATTTACCTTCATAGTTCGTCTATCCTAATATTGCTTTTCTGTTATCGAGGTTCTCGTAATATCTTTCAGGCAAGATATATAGAAATCACAAAGTTCTCTTCATATCAGACTTTGTGATACCTCAAGATAAAATATCTGGAAACTGTTCTTAAGTGGTAAGTTGGAAATTTTTCTTAATAGGTGGTAAAAGATCCAGTCTTCTCATCTAAGTGAGAGTAAGTATTCCGGATTCTGAGGTTTTCTAGCTTTGTCTATTGTGAACAGATTTCCAATCCTTTATCTTTAATCTAAGGGGAAATCAAATAGGCCTATTTTTTAGAGACAGATTGGTATCAAAAATCTTCACTAAGGTTGAAGCAACTCTTAGAGCATCTCCAACAGAAGGTTAAATTATTTTTTTTAGATGACACATAGGATTTTACACCCCCATCTATAAAAAACTCATCTCCAACAGTAGGTCCTATGAAATAGGAAGGGTGCCAAAATAAATACAAAGGTCTTAAAGAAAGTGCTAACTACACCTTCGGAAGCACCTCCACGTCGGTTTTTTTCTTTTTTAATAATTATTTTTTTCAGATTAAAAATTCGTAAAGAATAAAAATAATTCGTTAACTCCAACCATTTTGTTTCTTCTTCTTTCTTCTCCGTTCTTCTTTTTCTTCTCCGTTATCACCGTTATTTCTTGTGGGAAAGCTAGGGTTTTGCACAGAAAGCTAGGATTTTGAACAAACCATCGGTACATTTTATGATTCATGTGTTTCTATTTCGAGATTTCAATTATATCATTTAGAAATCTATTGAATGAAGTGTAGCAAATTTATATTTTCGATAAAAACCTCGCATCAATAGAATCGGAAACAGGGAAATTTAAATTTTCATGCCATCCATTACTTAGAATTTTCCAGATTAAAACAAATCGGTGTTCTTGTACAATCCAAACACTTTTTTTCTTCTAGTGTCACACCTTGACACTGTCAGTCATTTGATTATAAATGGATGATTGTAGTTCTGTCAGGTGGAAATAGAGACAAAACCAATTGAAGGTTTGGTAGGGTTCATTTGATTTATTTATTTTTTATGTTTCCAGTATATGAAGATGTCCCTAGGTGCGAAACAGGTTCAGTTTTTGGATTTCAATCTACAACTTAGTTGATGCGAAACTAGAAAACCAACCAACTGTAGTTTAAGTACAGCTGTACTAATTAGTGGAAGGTTTTCATGTGAAATCTATTAAATATTAAAAAATTTAGTAAAGGGAAGATAAACTTAGGTATTAAAAGAAAATAAGAAATCTTTCTTGGCAGTCTACACGTTTACTACTGATCTTAAATTTCTCTACAGATTTTTACATGGAAATTGTTTTCGTATTGATTACTAATTTAATAGATGTTAGATTATGCACTACAATTTTCCGAACTACATATGTATATATGTTCTCACAATCGGATTTAGATGTGTTTTCTAGGTGTGATAGATGTGAATGTCTGATACTTCATCAATTAGTAGTGAGGAATATTCCTGCCTAACAAAGCGGTTGTTAGATTTTGATGATATGAGCGAGGATGATATGTTGAACCCATATGGAATGACTAGAAAACTTGTAACACTTGTCCCGGTCATATGCGCAACAACAATGATAGACATTAAAAGACCTCATGGTGGCTCTGTTCCTGGAAGGCGTGTCATTCACCGCGATAGAATTCCTCGGCATAGGATTATTATTCATGACTACTTTAAAGGGGAAAAATCAAGGTACACAGCTGATCATTTTCGACGTCGTTTTAGGATGGACATCAATCTTTTTCTTCGTATCTTATATGATATTCGTCAGTATGATGATTACTTCACTCGTAAGGTTAATGCTGCTAAAAATGGAAGGAGTAAGTCCTTTAAAAAGATGGTTGCAGCTGTTAAAATGCTTGCATATGGTTGCGCCGCTGATAACCTTGATGAATATGTTCGAATTGGCGAGAGCACTGCAATTGAATGTCTCAAGCGTTTTTGCGATGCTATAATTGGTATCTATGAAGAAAAATATCTAAGGAAACCAACTGAAACTGATATTGCAATGTTGCTGAAGGAAGGTGAAAATCGTGGCTTTCCCGGAATGATTGGAAGTCTTGATTGTATGCACTGGCATTGGGCAAATTTTCCAACGGCTTGGCATGGTACGCACACCAATGGGTTCAAAAGAGTCCCAACTCTCATCTTAGAAGCTGTGGCATCTCAGAGTTTGTGGATATGGCATGCATTCTTTGGAATGTCAGGTTCGAATAATGATATTAATGTTCTCGATAGGTCTCCTCTATTCGATGACATCATTAACGGAGTTTCTCCTGCATGTCGTTTTACGATTCGAGGCAATCAATACAATATGGGATACTATCTCTCTGATGGTATTTACCCAAATTATGCTACTTTGATCCAGACAATTTCTAATCCTAATAATGAAAGAGAACACTTGTATACAAAAAGACAGGAAGCTGTTAGAAAGGACATGGAACATGCTTTTGGAGTCATGCAAAGCAGATGGCATATAGTTAAAGGACCAGCACGTATGTGGAAAGAAAAAGATCTTGGAAAGATTATGAAGACGTGCATTATCTTGCACAATATGATAATCGAAGATGAGCAGCTTCGAGGAATAGATCCAGAACTTTGGGAGCCTCTTCCAGATGACAAAGTTCCTTCTGTTAATTTGGAGCATGACTATCCTTTTCTTGTTTCGAGGATGCTGTATAGAATGAAACGAGTAAGAAGCACTACGGCACATAATATGTTGAAAACTGATCTCATTAATCACTTGTGTGATAAATATGAAGACGAGTAGCCCCCTTCGGAAGGTGGTG
Source organism: Papaver somniferum (assembly GCF_003573695.1). Classification (NCBI taxonomy): domain Eukaryota; kingdom Viridiplantae; phylum Streptophyta; class Magnoliopsida; order Ranunculales; family Papaveraceae; genus Papaver; species Papaver somniferum. Next base: position 79,383,946 of record NC_039359.1, on the reverse strand, counting down.
AGAGTGGTGCCTCGCTTGATTAGTGGACAAAAATAACTATTTGATCGTATTAGTTAATGCATTAGTTAGATTTATGAATGAAAGAATTTGGTGGTTTCTTTTGGAATAAATTTTGTTAGATTTATATTTTGGAAAGAATGTATTCCGGATCGTATTCTGAATTTGACTCATCTTATGAATGAACTTGTTGCTTTTAAGTTTTCAGACTTTTACTTTTGTTTCTTTTTTTTAGTACTTCACATTGTATTATTGTCCGGATTAGTATGTTCAAATCTAAACTTGTATTATCTTGGTATTAGGACTTTAAAATGTTGGGAGTTCCCTTTACTGATAGAGTCAACACAAAGGACATATCAAATCAAACTTAAGCTTTCAAAAACAAAGGAATTTCATTTATTCTACTACTGGAGAAAACACACACTAAACCTCTAGCACTGCTACAAAAACAAACTCCTACAAAGAAAAAATAGATAAAGTACTTATCGAATTCATCGATGATTATTCAAAACTAGCTTCAAAAACTAGTTTCACAGAAACGACTACTAAGACAAAACACTATCAGTTCCCCAAGCCATCACCAAATAATCCTTCTTTTTCCCACTCCTTCATAATCTGATTTTGCATCTTTTCATAGGCAGCCCGCAAGATAGGTTGAAGGTTTTTCATATATGTGTTCATAATACGTTCTTGTTCTCTTCTATTTTCAACCTTTGCTTTTCTTTGATCAGCTTCTTCTTTCAACTTACAAGATCTTTCCTTCAACTCCAAATCCCTGCTTAACATTCTTTCTCAAATCTCCAAACTTTGACGACTCTCACAGTGCTGTTTTTCAAGAGTACTTTGAAAGCTACATAACATATCTACCACAGCCTTTTGATCATTAATTCTCTTCTTATTTTCTTTGCTGGATTGTCTTCTCAGCGGACGGTCATCATCATTATCGTATTCAGTTCCATGATCGCCAACATGACCCTTTTCCTCTTCGTTTGCTACTGTATCAACCGAGATCTTATCATTTATCTTTGCTTTCTTTGACAATGGTTTGCTCAGTTGTAGGGAACACCATTTTGGACTCGATTTCAAAATTTCCCAGCAGTGCTCGAACTTGAACGACGAACCTTCGATTCCATCATACAAAATCTTTGCTTCTCTTCTCTGCACACATATTCTAAGTTTAATAAAAAAAAACTTATATTCATAACTGTAGAGAAAGTAATAAAATATTTTGATACACTAGATACTAAAAGAAACGTACCACATCATGTGTTTGACTTCCACTCGGGGGAGCTCTCTCTATACCTTCGTAAAATCCATGGAATGTTGAAACAGACGCCTGTATAGTTTTCCAGTGACACTTTAAGCTATTCCATCCGCGATTATCATAATCAGTAACATTATTTTTGTACGCCTCAAGAATACGTTGCCACATGGTTCCACTTGTTTGATCATTTCCTACTATTGAATCCAGGGTTACATATAGAAACGCTTTAGTTAGAGCAATGTCTTCTTCCGTAGACCATTTGCAGCGGTTACCTTGTTGGCTCGTAGGCTTTTTCTTGTTTGGTGGGTTGTCTTTCCTTTTTGTTTTGCTACCAGGCTGCTTCGAAGCACTGGGTGTAGTGGTAAAACAACCTTGGGAACTCATGCCATAAAGATTAGGCACATCTTGGTTGGATAAGACATACAATGGTTGTGGTTGTGGAGCGTTCATGCGGTGCAAGGAAAAATGAGGAAGGAGTTGTGAGGTATTCATATGGATAGAATTCATGAATGCAAAACGAATTTGGTGTTCTAGGTTAGGAGATGTAGCCGTAACATGGTTATCAGGATTTTGTGACTGATGTTCTTGGGTTGCATTCTGATTTCCGAACTCCATTGCAATATATGTAAATCAACCTGGAAATAAAAAATAAATAAACATAAGTTACATATAAAACAATTAATTTTGATATCTTGGCATTAATAACAAACCAAAAAAATTATATCACTACATAACATGTTACTAGGCAATTGCAATTAAATTTCAGAAATCTGCAATAAACTAAATAGTCTTCCTAATCGTGCTTGAATACAAGGGAATGATCGTTTTCCTGATTACATCACACGTATATATGTTTTTCTTCCGCAAAATATAATATACATTTGTAATCATATTTATGATCCAACCTAAAAACATAGTGATTTTAACACCTAGAAAACTATTTCTTATCAAAAACATACACCATGATTTAAAGAGGATTTTCTTATCAGAAGAGAACCAACTGAAGTGGTGCAATAGGGATAAAAAACCATAGACCAACAATCAGAGTATTGCTATCATCAAACATCAATAGTAAAGAAAAAAGGTAAAAAAGGTTATGCTCATAAAAAGAGAACTCATTGATGTAGTGCAGTATGGATAGTACACCATAGACCAACAATCAAAATACTCGACCATTTAAACATTCATAGTTCTAGGTCCATTGATTAAAAAAAAAAAGGAAGAAGAAAAATATTTAAGGAAACAAAATCAAAACATGAACATGATAAAAACACGAAAAGAAGTGGAGCGACATACAAATATTAGATCAAAGCTTTTACACAAACTTGCTTGTGTTTTTTTTTCTAAAAGAAATTTTATCTGCTCTGGTATTTTTCTTCTGTGAAACCTAGGGTTTATATAGGAGATAAAAGATCAATCTCAATGTTATCATATATTTGTTGGTTAGGAATTCTAACCAGAATTTCCTTTTGATGGGGTATTTTATCCATGATTTTAGATTTTCGATCTTATCATGTATTTCTTAGTTAGGAATTCTGGAGGGAAATTTTGTCTTGGCGGGCATATTCCCTCCATAATTCTAAAGTTGTAGATTCTAAATTTTCAAATTTTAGTTTTTGTTCGTGGATTTTAACTTCTTTTTAAAATTATCCACGTATGAAATACAAGGGATTAAAACTTCAACCGTTGGAGATAGTCTTTTAGGTTTGATGTCCTAAATTTACGATATATGTAGACCCCCAAAATAAAAGGACTAAATAATAAATCCACGTAGGATTATTTGCACCTTCTGTTGGAGATGCTCTTAGGTTGTAAAGGACGTTAGCTAAGGGAATCAATTACGCAGAGCCTTGTGAGATTCTAAGGAGATCGATTGTAACTGAATTACTTAGAGGGTGGATTCAGTCTCAACTGCATCGTAGTCCGAAGTATGATAGTAGGCTGGTTTTTATAGACGTTTAATACGACTCAGTGTTCAAATCTTTACGAGGTCCCGAGATTTTTCTACAAGTGCGGTTTTCCTTGTTAACAAAATTTCCCAGTAACTTGCTTTACTTTTTACTTTCGAATTATATTTTTGTTTGATATAACTAAATTAAAGCAAGTGATTCGATGTACTACCTAGACATTTTTTTGACTAAAACTGTATAAAACCTATAAGACTTGTTCTTGAGAATTTGTATCTTGAAATATAGATTACAAGACTTGTTCTTGTTGAAATTCGGTTCGTGTACTTTTATGATACATATTAGGTTAATCTAGGATATTGATTTTTGAGATCATCTAAGAGTTATTATTCACAATCAGGTTCACAGAACTTTGACCTAAACTACTGATGGTACAACAAAGATAAACCATATATACATATTTTTCAAGGATCATTACGTTGGTGTACTTGCAATTGTATTATATTTTGTCTTATAAGTCCTAACAAAAAAGTTGATGGTATACTTGGCACTATCTCCTTTTCACTACTTTATTATTTGACCCCTCCTAGTAGGAAATCTTTCAACGATGAACAATATATTCCACCTCATTTTAAGATTTTATGATCAACATGATTTATTATTTGATCCCTCCTGGCAAACTCATAGTACTCGACTAAGTCAACACGATTCCAAAGTAACTGGTATAACATTTACGACCTTTTTATAAGCATGCACAACAATGACCTACTCTTCCATCTTATCATTTCCTTTTAAAGGAAAATTTTGTATTCTCATTACAATATACTTACTAATGAGTTCAAAATGCACAGTCCCTAGTGTTACCTCGGAAGTTGCTCTGATGCCAACTGTGACGGATCGGAAAATTACGCCCCTGAACAATGTCTGGAATACCGAAACTCCCATATGCACCACTTGTAATGCAATGACCGGGTCGTAAAGCTTCAAAACTCACCAGGAATATACACGTCAATTTTCCTTTCCAAACATGCCTCACAAGTATGATGCATAAAACACACTTCCATACCATTTCAAACTTACCCTTGCCTTATGGAGGGTGCAAGGCCATAAAGGCTAATAATGATGCATTTTGCATGCACCACTGACTTAGGAGTTCTCTCCAGGTATAAGGAATTCCTTGAAATTGCACATAGATCATTTCAAGCATATTTCCATCTTTCTTACTTCGCTTCTGCATTGCTGAAAATATGCACTGATCTTGCTCATGCAAAGGGTGCATCATTCAAACTCATACATGTCTTGCCTTGCATCATCCTTGTGATTCAAGTGGCTTATACAAGCTACCCTAACTTACATATCAGTTTAGCTTCCTTTCTTGTCAGTGCTCAATTTTAAATTGGTGTAAGCCTACATAGAATGGCTTGATAAGAAGTATGCGCATCTAAAGAACGGACTGCAACTACCTCATTAAGTATGGCAACACTTATCTCTTTCATCGCATTACCAAGCCTTGGTGATACGTGTAACAAAATTTCGCATTCACCTCGCAATTAATATGATTTGAACGGAAAAGTGATGGATCACTAAATTTGCAACTTATTACGACTGCCTAGGTACCCTTCCCCATACCTAGAAGGAATCAAACACGAGCGCGCACTGTAGTCCATCATCGTTGGGAAAAGAAACTAAAGCCAACACGTGTTGCAAGTCCAAAACCAAGAAAATCCAAGTCCGTATTGGCCAAAGGTTCATTTGCAAATGATGCACAAGAGTGTGCATCATTGAGACACTTAGTTCCGAATCACGCGTTCTCTCGACCCATGAAAATTCACCTTTCCTTCGTTTGTCATCATTTTGATACAATCTTTGTTTAGCAAGAAGGCATAATGATATTTTCACATCATGTATGCTCTACATGATAAGATTTATAGATTAATGGTGCGTACGCCCTTGATGTACCTTTAACCAACTCCTCTTTCATATATATATATATATGTATATGTCTTATTGACATTTACAACTAGGGGAAAGGGTGCATTCCCCCTTAATATACATTTCCCATAGTGGTGCAACTTCGCTCTTGGCCAGCACACCACTTTCATGATGCACCATGTTGGTGCAATATGTTCTGGACAAACATGTCGTAAACGCACAACACAAGAATGAGAAGAAGCTTTATCTCATTTAATGACGCATCTTTGAACACGCGTCTTGCAAATAAAAACCAAATGTTATCAAACTTGGAGCTAATATTTTGAAGATATCTTTCTCTTGCAAAGGTATATCTACCAAAAATGAGTGCATTCTGAGACATATAACGCCACCATTTACAACTTTGAAAATGAATCGTTGAAAACCAACTAATTTTTTCCTATTGATATTAAGATTGATAGATGGTGAGGTTTCGTATTACGGAATATGCTTATTTTTGGTAAGAACGTAAAGCTTTGTACGAGGAACATATCCCAGAAGATTAGCTTCGAATCCGTTATTATTTGATTTTGATTCACAAAAATGATGTCAAATGTATGAGATAATATGAGAATAAAAGTGTGAGATAAAGAGTTAGATGAGATCTAGAGTGTCCACCGCTGAAATTATAAGATAAAGAATGTTCTTAAAAAAAATTCATGTTAGATAAAAATATGCAAGGTAATAGCCACCTAGGGTCCATAGCTCGGTGGTAGAGCAGTTGACTGCAGATCAAGAGGTCATTGGTTCCACCCTGGTTGGGCCCTTGTTATCGGTCGCCAGTTTTTTTTTTTATTTTCACAATTCTCATTTTTGAAGACTATCTATATTGAAGAAATCTCCTCGCTTACTCTTCAGCTCATGATAGGTACCATGCTCGACCAGCCTACCATCCGCAACAAAAGCAATGAAATCAAGTTTCTTAATTGTGTTGAGACGATGCGCCACTATAATGGTTGTCCTCCCTGAAAAGATAAGGGTACCCAAATACCCCACAATATTTTATTCATCAACCTATAAGTCCGATACCAAGTGTGATCGTCTATGGACAAAGTCGAGACAATACGACAACTTGATATTCACTTGGTAATAGTTACGGTCCGAAACCAATTTACTATAGGATCAATATCAAGTGATTTGGAATTAACTTACAAGTGCAATTTACTTTAATTATAATAAAACAATTATAATGCGAAAAAGTAAAGTAAATGGCACAACAAGATTTTGTTAACAAGGAAATCACAAATGCAGAAAAACCCCAGACCTAGTCCAGTTTTGAAGACTCTCAGAATTAAGCCTCTATACAAAATCTAAACCAACTTCGTATAGTTGAGACCAAGCAGACTACCTTTATCTACATAGTTCCCTCAATATCCCTGCGCCTTCGACTTCTAGAGTCACGCACGTGAATAACTAGTCCTTGGGATCATATTCCAAACAGCGAAGGAAGAATATGTTTGGTAACCACTCTAATCAATCTTTCTACAAGATTATGATGAGTTATTGATAAAGGATCTTATGTTTAACCTAATAAACTACTTTATCTAGTTATATCAATCCAAACAATAACTACCGAAATAGTCAAGTCTAGATTCGCACTCAGTCAATGAAGATCTCAAAGAGAAATATATAGAATGCCGATCTCACACAACTAATCAACCAAATCTATCAAAGATAAAGTGATTCTATTTAGATACCAACCGATCAAGGTTTGTGCACTAAATCCACAAGATACGAAAACTAATAAGAATTCTTCTTCGTGTTCAGATCTTCTATTTCCTTCAAATACCTGAACAACACCACTTGAATCTCTTGTGATCAATCACACACAGAACAGAGTCTCTTAACAACGGATTATCACAAGATGTCTTTAGATTTAACAAAAGTTCTAAACATCACGTCGATACTTTGATCTAGTCTGAGTGAATCTTACATCAGAAGAGAAGATTTTCAAGAATAAACAAACTAGGTGCAATCAAAGTTTCGACAACAGTTAGTCAATCAAATTAAATCAGATACTAATAAAAGTGCATATCTAGTTTCCCATCAACAGTACTCGTAGAGCTTCTTGATCCTACAGAAGTCTTTAAACGAGCGATTCGTAAGAGATTTCACCTAATTAGGTTACTTTCGTCTCCGATTAGACGACTCCACCAGAAACAACAAGAAGTGAAGTTTGCCTGTCTCTTATAGTTGCTAGAAATGCAAACTTAGGTATTTATAGACCAAGGATGTTTCAACACTAAGGAATTTCCAAAACCTAAAATATTCTCAAGATATGCAATGAATGCACAAATTCGGTTTTCCTAATTCCAATAAATGCTTGTCCAATATTTTCGAAATCTCTCATAGAAAATCTCCAATTAGTAAATGCACATTACTAATTTTTATTATCTAGAGATATGCATTAATTGTTGGTCATCCTTCCACACCATATGGGGTATGGATAACTGTCACAACACGTGCAAAAAATTATTAAATTGGATTTTGACATCAGTAATAGATATGGGCACTGTGAAGATTATACAATGTCGATTATGTCAGGAGTGAAAGCCGCTTATGATGTTGATAAAAGCACAAGCGGAACTGTGCAAGATATGTTGATGTTCCATCTTCACGAATTTTTGTTGGATTTGATTATTTTGTTTCACTTATAAAGAAGCTAAATGAAAAACGGTAAAGGATTCGCCGTCCAAACTTGACACTAATGTAAAATTTTAAAAAAATAAGTCTCACTCCTTAAAACTAGTATAAGGATATTAAAAAAAAAGGTTTTCTTTTGGATGATAACGATTTGTGTTCTAAACTGTTTCCTTTTTATTTATTTTTCTAAAACTATTTTCCAATATTGAAGAACCCACGTTTGGGAATACTCTCACAATTTAATGCACAATTTAATGCACGTTTGGGAATACTCTCATTAAACTGTGTATTATATGAACAGTGCATTAAATTGTGGAAAAATAGCATGAAAAAATCCATTTAAATTGGATACGTACAAAGCGCCACCTCCGGGTAGACCAAATTATTTGAATGGATAAATTGAAGTCATTGCAATACCATTTGCATCTCCTCTCTGGCGTTGAGGTTGTTTGTTTGTTTGTTTTTAGGTAAGAGGAAACAAAATTTATTCAATATAAATGCCAACTTTTGTTAAAATACTGCTAGACAACTCGAAAAAGTTAAAGATAATTACAACAAGAAAAAGTACATATGAGAGAAAAGTAAAAGGACTTACCACGAAAATGTGTTGAATAATGAATAATCTAGTGAGAATTGCATTCTGATTGACATGAGATTTAAAAGTTGCAACGACTAGCAGGGGAGGAAATTTAAAATAAGCGAACCAAAAGTTGTGTTGGAGTCTGTTTATACTTACCGAAAATACATTCTTCAATATAGAGGAGCAATTTAACACTAAGGAAAGGTTCAATCCAGAAAGCTTGGCTATAAAGGGATAGCTTGTTAGCAATGGTATCGTCAAAACCTTCAAAAGATAAACGAGTAAAAAATATTAAGGTGCCAAAACCTTTTTTTATCAGGCATATAAATTACGTCAACTATCATGATAATTTGGCTCTGGATATATAATAATTTCTGACCGTACCGAGGTAATACAAGTAATCTCAATGTGACCAAAAATCCTCTCAACTATGTTGGATATAGAATTTGTTGATAGATAATTAGAGCACATCCTGTGATTGAAAGTACAATACCAACATTCTTAGTTGAAAAGCTCAATCTACCGAACTTTTTAGGACTAACAGCCCACAATGAGAAAATCTGCAGAGATGACCAAATACAATTTTCTAATTGGCTGTGAAATCATGTTAGTGTACAATGATTGTGCAACACAATCCAGTATACACTAAAATGTTTGTATCATAGTGTTGATGGTGGCTTTTAGCTTAGGGTTAAAATCGTAAAAACCGTACATCTGACATGACGTCACTACGACCACTAGCGCATTTATTGAATCATTCAACATGGCTACGTAAGAATTACCAGGGTACCTTTTTTTTACATGTGTCATGTTCCACGTCAGAACCCTTAGTATTGACCGAAATCATCTTCATATATACCAAACCGTAATTATCATACTACCGTGCCAATGACAAACCATGCCAGCCACGTCTCCGCGCCAAGGCATGCCAACCATGCCAGCCGCGCCACCGTGCCAATGGAAAACCATGTCAGCCACGTCTCCGCGCCAAGGCATGCCAACCATGCCAGCCGCGTCACCGTGCCAACGGCAAACCATGCCAGCCACGTCTCCGCGCCAAGGCATGCGAACCATGCTAGCCGCGCCACCGTGCAAATGGAAAACCATGCCATCCACGTCTCCGCGCCAAGGCATACAAACTATGCCAGCCGCGCCACCGTGCCAATGGCAAACCATGCCAGCCACGTCTCCGCGCCAAGGCATGCCAACCATGCCAGCTGCGCCACCGTGCCAATGGAAAACCATGCCGGCCACGTCTCCGCGCCAAGGCATGCCAACCATGCCAGCCGCGTCACCATGCCAATGGAAAACCATGCCATCCACGTCTCCGCGCCAAGGCATGCCAACCATGCCATCCGCGCCACTGTGCCAATGGAAAACCATACCAGCCACGCCTTTATGCCAAAGCCATGCCGGCCCTACTACATGCCGCTGGCTGCCAAAACAAAGGGTTGCAACGATCAATGACCACCCTTCCATCTGAGATGCAGATCTTACCCGTCCAATATCGCCAGCTAACGCGTGGTAACCTTTGGCCCAACGCCAAGCCCTAATTTTGCCAAAACCCTAATTTTTGGCCGCGCCTAACTATGCCAAAATCCTAGCTTGGTCACTCCTAAAACGTGCCAAAGCCATGCCTTCATGCCGCTGGCTGACAAAACGAAGGGTTTCAATGATCAACGACCACCATTGCATCTGAGATGCAGATCTTAGCCGTCCAAGGTTGCCAGCTAACGCGTGGTAACCTTTGGCCCAACGCCAAGCCCTAACTTTGGCCGCGCCCAAACTAATGCCGAAACCCTAGTTTTTGGCCGCGCCTAACTATGCCAAAATCCTAGCTTGGCCACGCCTCCATGCCAAAGCCATGCCGGCCCAGATACATGCGGGTGGCTGCCAAAACGAAGGGTTGCAACGATCAACGACCACCCTTCCATCTGAGATGCATATCTCAGCCGTCCAAGGTCGCCAACTAACGCGTGGTAACCTTTGGCCCAACGCCAAGCCCTAATTTTGGTCGCGCCCAAACTAATGCCAAACCCTAGTTTTTGGTCGTGCCTAAACTATGCCAAAATCCTATCTTGGCCACGTCAAAGCCATGCCGACCACACCTTCATGCCTCTGGCTGCCAAAACTAAGGGTTGCAACAATAAACGGTCACCCTTCCATCTGAGATGCATATCTCAACCGTCCAAGTTCGCCACGCCAAGGCATACCAACCATGCGACATGTGCCAATGGCATGCTGTGCCAGCTACATATCCACGCCAAGGCATGCCAATGGTATGCCGTGCAACCTCTCCGTGCCAAGGCATGCCAACCATGCCACATGTGGCAATGGCATGCCGTGCCAGCCACATCTTCACGTGAAAGCACGCCAACCATGCCACATGTTCCAATGGTATGTTGTGCCAGCCACATCTCCACGCGAAGGCGTGCCAACCATGCAAGCCTTTCCTTCACGTCGTTGGCTGCCAAAATGAAGGGTTGAAACAATCAACGACCACCCTTCCATCTAAGACGCAGATCTTAGCCGCCCAAGGTCACCAGCTAACGCATGGTAACCTTTGGCCCAACGCCAAACCCTAGTTCTTGGACGCGCCTAAACTATGCCAAAATCATAGGTTGGCCACGCCTAACCATGTTAAAGCCATGCCGGCCATGCTTTCATGCCGCTGGATACCAAACGAAGGGTTGCAATAATCAACGGACACCCTTCCTCTCCAGATGCAAAATCTCGACCTTCGAGGGTCACCACCAAGTTGGTAAGTCTCCCAAGATCAACTTGCCAAACAGCAGCAACATGCTACATGTTTTCCATGAAAACACTCGAGACATCAACATATGACACAGACTGGGGATGCTCATTAGGGTATTGGTTTGGCGGTTTACAGCGTGCGGCGTGCACCACGCCTGTTACAAGACAGTGTAATAAGAATGAGGCGGTTAGTAAATACAGGGAGTAATGGTGAACCGCTTTACTTCATTATAGAACATCAATTTCAGGCATTACCGGTTACCACCTCCTCCCATTTACTCATCTGTTTCTATTTCTTACGAGACCAGAGTACGTTTCACTTGGACTTGTATAAATAGGTCTTACCTATTTCCACTGAACAAGAAGTTTTGGTCAGGAGCATACAACACTCATAAATCACTTGTCAGCTTTCGCATCTGTTAGCTTTCACTTTCTGATACATGTCAAACAACTAATCTTCCAGAATCAACTATTCTGGTCTCAACACTGTCTTCGTTCCCCTCCCCAAAACCAACCCTTCTCCTTCACTTTGTGACCGAAGCAAGTGTGGAACGACCATTTATTGGTTTAGGCCGGATTTGTATAGATTAATCTCTCGAATCTAAAGTACTCCCTTGCAGTACATTGTTTATGGTTTAGACTCGTTTCTCACCCACAACACACGAAATTACCGAAACCAGCAGAAACTGTTTTCACCCTCAAACAATTGGCGACCACAATGGGAGATTAATCTCTCTGTTACAATATCAATTTCCAATTCCCGATTTCATTCTTCTACCTAGTTTCTAAGATGGTAAAAGCAAACGATCCGTTGGGGATCAATGGCTCAGTAACCAAACGACTTAGTTACCAGGCGGCCCAGTTACCAGTCATAACACGACAAGGGGTGACTGGGGACTTCCAAGATGGTAGAAGCAAACGATCCGCACAGGGATCGACGACTCGATTATCAGAAGACCCAGGGACGACTGGGGACTTTCCACGATCACGACGGTGCTTTCCACAAAACTCAGACTTGCACCCGGAAGATCCATTTTTCGTTAGGAGATCCGAAAAACCGAGTAAATCTTGCTAGACAAAATACATGGTCTACTACTTCAAATCTTCACAGAGATGATAAAAACCGATAGCCATATTGTTCCCATGTTTCATTTCATGCTTTCTACTGTGGTACAACATTCACAATTCCATGGCTTTCCTGAGATACTTATGCTACTTATAGTCATAACCAAAACAACATTATTCTAAAACAATTCATTCCAAAAGAATAATCCAAAACCCTCATAGATAACAATTATCTATCAAATCAAATCAAACCATAAACCAAGCGCTTTGTTTGCCTTTCAAAAAAAAAAAAACAGTCCCCTACCCGTACGTGCCTAGTTTGCATAATAATGATTACCCGTCACTATTCTTGAGGTAGCGACGTTACTACGATGATATTCGAAGAGGAATTGTTAATGATAAAGTATTTCTACAAGTTTATGAAAGGCATACCCATGGCTAGGGTTTACACCAGTTTAGAAGAAAAAAAATTCTACAGATTTATGGAAGGCATACTTATGGCTAGGGTTTGCACCAACACAAGAAAACAAGAAAACAAATTGAAAGAGAAACGTTGGAGTACATAGCTTGAATATGCTTGCCCATTTTATTTCTACCATGCTACCGCTAACACCAGGACGTGATAACAAAGATACAAGATAAAAAGGAGAGCCAACCCCTTTCATAGGCATAAAACTTTTGGAATTTGAATAAGGAAAGGATTTCCTGTTTGATCTATGTATGGAATGAGGCAATTGGGCCCGCAAGAACAAGTCCGCGCCACGCCAAGCCAGCACCGTGCCAAGCCAGCGCCGCGCCATGACCAACCAACAGTCCGCGCCATACCAAATCCAAGCCAGCGCCCATTCCAAGCCGATCCAGCGCTAACAACTTGCATCTTTCCAGCGCTAACATCTTGCATCCTTCCATCTCTAACAACTTGCATCTTTACAACAACTTGCATCTTTCCAGTGCCAGCTGCTTGCATCCTTCCAGCGCTAACAACTTGCATCTTTACAGCAGCTTGCATCTTTCCAGCACCAGTAGCTTGCATCCTTTCCAGCTCTAACATCTTGCATCCTTCAAGCGCTAACAACTTGCATCTTTATAGCAGCTTGCATCTTTCCATCACTAACATCTTGTATCTTCCCAGCGCCAGCAGCTTGCATCCTTTTAGTGTTGCTCTTAAACGCCCAATAGAAGGGAATCAGCAATCTAATTGCATCACACGTAAAGATCAGGAACGACTTCTCCAAAATCGAAGCAAAGAAAATCAGCAACCCCCCTGAGTTCACAAAGACTCTTTTCCTGTCAGGAAATGCATGATTTCTGGGGACTTCACCCGCAAAATCGTGCAGTCTATGATGAAATATTTATATGAGATTCCATATTTACCCAAGGAACAACGTCAAGACATATTTGCAGCCCTCAACCGCGCTTCATCAGGAAATCAGCTGTCTCCAGCAAGGAAGTCGTTCCTAAACCCCAACCTCTCTTGGAAAGCACGATTGATAGATGGAATTGGGGACTTCTAACCACTGTTCGCTTGAAGGGTGTCCAGTTTGACAGCACACTGATTGACGCAGCCTCTCCGCTTCAACGTCCTCCAGCAGCGGCTCCGCTTCAACGTTCGCTTCAGTAGCTGATGTTATCTCAAATATGTTGTAGTAAAGAGTTCGTTGAGGCTTGTGAAGGCAATGCATTTTAGACTTAATAAAAATTTAAAAACAAAGAAAACTTATTACAAAATTGACTCCAAGATATTAGAAAACAACCAAGTCACTGATTTCACTATTACACATGAATAAATTATGGTAAACAATCCAAAACTCTAATTATATTTTAAGACTCTTATTTATTAATTCACAAATAATCTGGAAAATTCTCGAAAATTAATTATATCCCTAAGCATAGATTATCTAAACAAAGCATAACCTATCTAATTGAATCACAACTAATGAAGAAATTTTTTGCAAACAATTAAAAACTCTGCAAAAGTAGTGATTGAGTGAATTATAAATTATAAATTATAGGAAATAAATGATTACCAATTATTCATGCGTAAATAGCTTCCTCACTGCCTTGGTTGTGGGAGAATTAGCTCATCATCATGTTGGAAAACCTCTCAAAATATTTCATTGATGCTCACAAGTGTTTTACAAATGATGAAAAGGAAAATAATTGAGTAAATCGGGTGTTTGCAACACTTATAATTGTTGCAGAACACTGTTACAGAAACGATAGAAATAAACTGCTGCTGACGGTAATTCTAAGACCCTCACGTGTTAGTCGTTATCACTGTTGAAGAACGACTGCCCTGGTGTGTCCGTTCTTCGTGTTCTTCAATGGCAGCAACAGCAGCAGAAACTTTCCTGTAACTTGATTTTCTCGCTCTGTTAATGCTCTATACTTCTCCCAAACTCTCCATCCCCCTTCTGCTCGACCCCAGTAGCCTATTTATACACCTTTGGACTAAGAATCTTCGCTCATTACTCCAGAAAATCTTCCCATATCTCGACAGTAAAGAAAAAATAATAAAGGAAATTTTCTTTCCTTTCTCGCCTCTTCACACGCCTGCTGATGTCGATATACTCTCAGGGCATTGTTTTCACGTTCCACTAGAAGTAAAACTCTATCAATCCACACGCCAACTACACAGAACTCGTGATGGAGCAACCAAAACCCGAGCAACCCTGTTTTCTTCACTGCCGATTATCCAACCAAATACGGATGATTTTGAAGCCCATACCACGCCTGTATATCTCAGTCAAGTGTTCCCGTGAAGTTTTAGCCATGGAATCACACTATAACATCTTAAAATTTCGATCGAAAATTCTCAGGGAGCTGCCACATTTTTCCCGCCAATTTTTAAGTTTCAAACGAAGAAGATGGTGTCCCCCTAACCAGTTGTGGGGTGCGAATTACAGCTGCCTTTTTGGGGCGCCCCTTAGTAATTGAGGTGCCCCTTAACCAAATCTGGGCTCCGTATAGCAAGTGTCCTCCGGCGGTGTTCCGAGTGATTTTTCGAGCCGATTTTTCCAACAATATTTATTTTCCAAAAATACCTAAAAATACACAAAACACCATAATATGGACGAAAACGAGTACCAACAATACGAAACATTGAGGACAATTTAGGCACATAAATGCGCCTTTCAGTAGCCGCTCCTCTTTAACGTTCGCTCCAGCAGCCGCTCCGCTTCAGCGTTCTCTCCATAACCTGCTCCAGGATCTGAAGATGCAGCTTTAGCATTTTTGCTCTATAAGTTTCAACGTCCTCTCCAAGATTCGAAGCCGCTTCAACGCCTCCTCCATGCCAAAGCTCGTGGTCATGGACAGTTTTTCTCGCTTACGCATCCAACCAACCTACTTTGTTGATACCAGCGAGAGCTTCACCAAAGCACGATCATTACAAAGATGGAAACATGTAAACCACAGTTGGGGACTGAGGATCTACACGGAACCCCTTCACTGTCAAAGCTCAGAAGACACGGTCAACCAAAAGGTCATAGTCACGACAAGGTCATTTACTCTTCAATGGTACATCGTAAGAATATCATCACCTCTCTTTCTAGAAGACTCCTGCAACACTTTACAAGGTCACGGTGGATCCCAAGACTGCTCAGAAGAAACAACTTCAGAAACTAAAGAAAATTGCGACTGGGGACTGCTCATCGCAGTCTATCCCGATGACCATCAAAGATTAATGAGATAACCCCAGAGACGCGGCTGAAACATCTTCTTTAATAAGCAGAGGGAGCCAGTTGTGGGTGCGAATAACAACTGCCTTTTTGGGGTGCCCCTTAGTAATTGAGGTGCCCCTTAACCAAATCTGGACTCCGTATAGCAAGTGTCCTCCGGGGGTGTTCCGAGTGATTTTTTGAGACGATTTTTCCAACAATATTTATTTTCCATAAATACCTAAAAATACACAAAACACCATAATAAGGACGAAAACGAGTACCAACAATACGAAACATTGAGGACAATTTAGGCACATAAATGCGCCTATCAAATACCCCCCAAACTTATTATTTGCTAGTCCTCGAGCACAACTAAAAAATAAAACCGAGTTGGTCTCGGGTGGGTTTAACATAGGTGTACCCACAAAAACCATGAATTCTAATTGGTCACAAGTATCCAAAGAGCTATGAGGATATACATATTCTCAACCTATCTCCAAGTAACTAGAATGTCAGAGAAATTAAAGGTGTCAGCTCTAAAGCTAACTGAAGAAAAGGGGAGACACATCCGCACGACTGCTAGATAAAGAGATATCCGCTACACAGCTAGATAAACATTATAAGATGCGTCCGCTGCTTTACAGCTGGATAAGATTAGGAGAGAGATAAAAATGAGAGGGACATCTGCTACACAGATGGACTAATTACGTGTGATGAGTTAAACCAGTGCTAGAAATATTTTGTGCCAGATTGAAAGCAGACTAACAAAGAAACCAAATGTATCTTTCTTCGACTCTCTCATAGTGCTCAGTAGAAACAACGTCTTCTTCGGTCTTCAACTGTTGATGATAAACTATCGAACCTCATAGAACCTTGACAATTAACTCTTCTCTTCGATTTCTTGCTTGACTTATAAATTTCTACTTCCCTTTGGCCTTGTTGAACAAAACGTAACGATGATTTTTTTCATTTTTCATTCTTTTTCATTTTTTTTCATTTTATTTTTGTTGGAAAAAAAATTACAAGACAAAATTCACATGGCCATGAGAGAAGGACTTTAAAACTTGGATCTTTGCAACTTGTGATGTCTTGGTATCATGGATTCTAACAACTTATATCATTTTCTCTTATAACTTCAACTTTGATCTTGAATTATTATCTATTGTTGCTTCTAAACCTAAAACGTCTTCAACTTTCTTCATAGATTTTGATGTCGCTCCCCTTGTTGATGATGATAAGTTTCTACTGAGAGAGAGTCGCAATCCAGTAACTAAGACTACATTGTGAGGTTGCTTTGTCTTTCTGGCATTTCCCTGACCTACTTGCCTTTCCATCATGTATGGTTAGGTCCATCACGGTTACCCTCTAAAAGGAACAAGTTCTCTCCTGAATTTCAAGGATCTCAATGTCTTTTTCTCTAATGTCTCAAAAGGTTGTTATCCCTAGCATTCCAATTTCTATCTTTTCGGTGAGAAACAGTATGTAAACTTAGCTAACCGGATACCATGTGATGCTAGAAGTTTCAAAAGTGCAACTAAAAAGTTCTTCCCCACCCCCAAACTTAAATCTAACATTTTCCTCAATGTTTCTAATGAAAGAGCAATACCAAAAAGTAAAGTAACATAAGGAATCAGTAAAGAGAGAAGTCGGAAAGATAGTACCTGGGTGAAGAGAGAAATCAAAAACTAATATACAACATACAATCGCCTCGATGGTCAATCAAGGGTAAACAGGGTCCTGCAGAGGGACCTCCTCAACATCACCTGTTGGAAAGGGCTCTAAAAAGGGTTTCAATCTCTGACCGTTAACCTTCGAAGAACTACTACCATCCGGTGTCTCGATGTCAACAGCTCCATGAGGAAAGACAGTGCGAACAATAAAAGGACCCGTCCACCGAGAACGTAACTTCCCAGGGAAAATATGCAAGCGGGTATCATACAGAAGAACTTTTTGAACTGGAGAAAATGACTTCCTTAACATATTTCTATCATGCACAAGTTTCATTTTGTTCTTATACTCCTTCGCACTATCGTAAGCATCTATACGAATCTCGTCCAACTCATTGAGCTGGAGTTTCCTATGGGCTCCTGCCTTGTCAAGAGAAAAGTTTAGCTGTTTAACAGCCCAATAAGCTCTATGTTCTAACTCGACAGGTAAATGACATGCCTTGCCATACACTAGCCGATAAGGCGACATTCCAATGGGGGTCTTAAACGCAGTACGGTAAGCCCATAAGGCATCAGTAAGCCTAGACGACCAGTCTTTCCGATTAGGATTAACTGTTTTCTCTAATATACGTTTTATCTCCCTATTGGAAACCTCAACCTGACCACTAGTCTTTGGATGATACGGGGTAGCTACCTTATGTGTAATACCATATTTCTTCATCAAAATCCTAAAAGTTCCATTACAAAAGTGCGACCCACCATCACTAATTATAGCTCGCGGTGTACCAAAACGTGTAATAATATTATTTTTTAAGAAATCAATCACAACCCTATGGTCATTGGTTTTACACGCAACCGCCTCAATCCACTTAGAGACATAGTCTACGGCGACAAGGATGTATAGGTTACCAAAAGAATCAGGAACGGACCAATAAAGTCAATACCCCACACATCAAAGACCTCAACAACTAAAATAGGGTTCAAGGGTATCATGTTCCTACGGGAAATGGTTCCTAATTTCTGGCAACGCTCACAAGTAACACAGTAACGATGGGAGTCTTTAAACAACGAAAGCCAATAGAATCCACACTGCAATATCTTAGCAGCAGTCTTCTTAGCACTAAAGTGACCCCCACAAGCATGATCATGACAAAAGGAAATAATACTGGACTGGTCACTCTCAGGTATACATCTCCTTATAATCTGGTCTGGACAATACTTAAATACATAAGGATCATCCCAAAAGAAGTGCTTAACCTCAGCTAAAAATCTAGAACGATCTTGTTTACCCCAATGTTGGGGCATTCGACCAGTAACAAGATAGTTCACGATATTCGCATACCAAGGTAATTGGGTAACAAAGAACAATTGTTCATCAGGAAAGCTATCCCTTATAGGAAGGGAATCATCTGGGGAACTAACAACTAGCCTAGACAAGTGATCTGCTACAACATTTTCGGCACCCTTTTTGTCTCTAATGTATGGAGAAAACTCTTGCAACAACAGGATCCACCTAATCAATCTAGGTTTAGTATCCTTCTTAGACAAAAGATATTTTAAAGCAGCATGATCAGTATATATGATGATCTTAGAACCTAAGAGATAGGGTCTAAACTTGTCTAAGGCAAACACAATGGCTAATAGTTCCTTCTCGGTAGTGGTATAGTTCAACTGGGCATCATTCAGATTTTTGCTAGCATAGTAAATCACATGAAGTAACTTATTTTCTCGCTGACCTAGCACAACACCAATAGCATAATCTGAAGCATCACACATGATCTCAAAAGGTAGGTTCCAGTTGGGTGCCTGGACTATGAGGGGCCCGCGCCAAGCAACGCTCACGCCATGCCAGGCCAACATATCAGCGCCCGCGCCAAATTTACGCTAGCGGCTCCCATTCCAAGACGATCCAGTGCTAACGACTCCTTTCCAAGCCGCACGATACATGCAGCTCCCATTCCAAGCCGACCAATGTTGACGGCTCGTTCCAAGCCAATCCAACAATCACATCTCCTTTCCAAGCCGCACGATACCTGCGGCTCCCTGTTTCAAGCCGATACTACGCTGGCGGCTCCATTCCAAGCCAATACAATGCCTGCGGCTTCATTCCAAGAAGCACAATGCCTACGGCTCCTATTCCAATCCGACCATCGCCAACAACTCTCTAATCCAGCACCTCCGCGTTCCTTAACCCAGCCAAGATGACGCGTGACCAAGCCAAGCCGACAGTCCATATCTCACCACTTCACGGTCTAACCAGCAACACCACGAGTAGAATTTATGCAAGGCCGCCAACACGAGTATCACGAACTCTCCTTACCTCTCGAAAAAGGTTATCCGGGTCTTCTTCACCATTTCTTTCATGACTTGCCATTTCGATTTCGTCCTTGCCTGTCACCATCTTATGCTTACCTCGCAATAATTCTCTTGTTCCGAGCTAAGCAGGGGACTTAATGTTGATGGTGGCTTTAAGATTAGGGTTAAAATCGTTAAATACCATACATCAGACATGACGTCACTACGACAACTAGCGCATTTATTGAATCATTCAACATGCCTACGTAAGAATTACTAGGGTACCTTTTTTTTACATGTGGCATGTTCCAGGAAGAACCCTTAGTATTGACCGACATCTTCTTCATATATACCAAACCCTAATTTTCATACTACCGTGCCAATGGCAAACCATGCCAGCCACGTCTTCGTGCCAAGGCATGCCAACCATGCCAGCCGCGCCACCGTGCCAATGGCGAACCATGCAATCCACGTCTCCGCGCCAAGGCATTCTAACCATGCCATCCACGTCTCCGCGCCAAGGCATACCAACCATGCCAGCCGCACCACCATGCCAATAACAAACCATGCCAGCCACGTCTTCGCGCCAAGGCATACCAACCATGCCAGTCGTGCCACCGTGTCAATGACAAACCATGCCAGCCACGTCTCCGCACCAAGGCATGCCAACCATGACATCCGCGCCATCGTGCCAATGGAAAACCATGCCACCCACGCCTCCGCGCCAAGGCATGCCAACCATGCCAGCTGCACCACCATGCCAATGACAAACCATGCCAGCCATGTCTCCGCACCAAGGCATGCCAGCCGCACCACCGTGCCAATGGCAAACAATGCCAGCCACGTCTCCGCGCCAAGGCATGCCAGCCGCGCCACTGTGCCAATGAAAAACCAAGCCAGCCACGCCTTTATTCCAAAGCCATGCCGTCCCTACTACATGCCGCTGGCTTCCAAAACGAAGGGTTGCAACGATCAATGCCTACCCTTCCATCTAAGATGCAGATCTTAGCCGTCCAAGGTTGCCAGCTAACGCGTGGTAACCTTTGGCCCAACACCAAGACCTAATTTTGGTCGCGCCCAAACTATGCCAAAACCCTAATTTTTGGCCGCGCCTAACTATGCCAAAATCCTAGCTTGGTCACACCTAAACCGTGCCAAAGCCATGCCTTCATGCCGCTGGCTGCCAAAAAGAAGGGTTGCAACAATCAACGGCCACCCTTCCATCTGAGATGTAGATCTTAGCCGTCCAAGGTCTCCACATAACGCGTGGTAACCTTTGGCCCAACGCCAAGCCCTAACTTTGGCCGCGCCCAAACTAATGCCGAAACCCTAGTTTTTGGCCGCGCCTATCTATGCCAAAATCCTAGCTTGGCCACGCCTCCATGCCAAAGCCATGCCAACCCCGCTACATGCCGTTGGCTGCCAAAACGAAGGGTTTCAACGATCAAGTTCCACCCTTCCATATGAGATGCAGATCTCGGCCGTCCAAGGTTGCCAGCTAACGCGTGGTAACCTTTGGCCCAACGCCAAGCCCTAATTTTGGTCGCGTCCAAACTAATGCCAAACCCTAGTTTTTGGCCGCGCCTAAACTATGACAAAATCCTAGCTTGTCCACGTCAAAGCCATGCCGACCACGCCTTCGTGCCGCTGGCTACCAAAACAAAGGGTTGCGACAATCACTGACCGCCCTTCCATCTGTGATGCAGATCTCAACCGTCCAAGTTCGTTATGCCAAGGCATTCCAACCATGCCATATGTGCCAATGACATGTCTTAGCTACATCTCCACGCCAAGGCATGCTAACCATGCCACATGTGCCAATGGAATGCCGTGCAACCTCTCCGCTCCAAGGCATGCCAACCATGTCACATGTTCCAATGACATGCCGTGCCAGCCACATCTCCACGCCAAGGCATGCCAACCATGCCAACTGCACCACTGTGCCAAAACCATGCCAACCTTTCCTTCACGTCGTTGGCTGCCAAAATGAAGAGTTGCAACAATCAACGACCACCCTTCCATCTAAGATGCAGATATTAGCCATCCAAGGTCACCAGCTAACGCATGGCAACCTTTGGCCCAACGCCAAACCCTAGTTCTTGGTCGCGCCTAAACTATGCCAAAATACTAGCTTGGCCACGCCTAACCATGTTAAAGCCATGTCGGCCATGCTTTCATGCCGTTGGCTACCAAACGAAGGTTTGCAATAATCAACGGCCACCCTTCTTCTCCAGATGCAAAATCTCGACCGTCGAGGGTCACCACCGAGTCGGAAAATCTCCCAAGCTCAACTTGCCAAACAGCAGCAACATGCTACATGTTTTCCACGAAAACACTCGAGACATCAACATATGTCACAAACTGGGGGATGCTCATTAGGGTATTGGTTTGGAGGTTTACATTGTGCGGCGTACACTACGCCCGTTACAAGACAGTGTAATAAGAATGAGGCGGTTAGTAAATACATGGAGTAATGGTGAAACACTTTTCTTCATTATGGAACATCAATTCCAGGCGTTACTGGTTACCACCTCCTCCCATTTACTCATAAGTTTCTATTTTTTACGAGACCAGAGTACGTTTCACTTGGACTTGTATAAATAGGTGTTACCTATTTCCACCGAACAACAAGTTTTGGTCAGGAGCATACAACACTCCGAAATCACTTGTCAGCTTTCCCATCTGTTAGCTTTCACTTTCTGATACAAGTCAAACAACTACTCTTCCAGAATCAACTATTCTGGTCTCAACACTCTCTTCGCTTCCATCCCCAAAACCAACCCTTCTCCTTCACTTTGTGACCGAAGCAAGTCTGGAACGACCATTTCTTGGCTTAGGCCGGATTTGTACATATTGATATCTCGAATCTAAAGTACTCCATTGCAGTACATTGTTTAGGGTTTAGACTCGTTTCTCACCCACAACACACGAAATTACCGAAACCAGCATAAACTGTTTTCACCCTCAAACACATAGATAAGAAAAAGCCCTCTGAAGATGAGAGTGAAAACAAAAGAATTCGCGAAATTCCTTACCTCTGAGTAGGTCATGCCATGAAGTGAGAAAATTGAATATACGATGATGGATGACATTAAGGGACAATTCTTAAAAGGACTTTTCTTAGAGTATGTTCCGGTTGTAGCCGTCTCTCGTAAATTGAATATACGATGATCGCTCAGTCGAACTCACAATTTTTTTTTATCTCAAGTTTGTTTCCAGTGATATATGTACAAAATTATATCTTGATATCTAGTCTAAAGTCAAGTCTCGGACTACGATTACAGTATGGCAGTTGAGTATCAGACATCACTGAATAACCCTCGAAGATTGAATATTGAATAAAAAATGAAGGAATTTGCGAGAACTTCATCAACAAAGAGGTATGTGAAGACTGACCTATCATATTTACTCATGACATATACCATTTTATCATATGAGACTATGTCGTCTGACTTTAGTAGATTAAATATTTCAAATAAGAAATTACTAGTGCAAGCTTGTGTTGGGTAAACTCTCGAAATATGATTAAAGCAATGGATGTTAGTATATCCTTGGAAATCTTAGTTAGAACAATTTGTTATTCATAAACTATTTTTGATTCATTTTCCAAGCGACAACGCATACTGTTTATGGCTATTGAGAATGTTTCAAATTTGAAAATGAGAGAATTTAACTGCTTAGTGCAAAGTGGTTGATATGAATTCAGCAAACTGTAAAGGTTTGCATACCCTTTGCATTTGAGTTTGGAATAAGGAGAGGTTTGTACACCCGATTTATATACCCTTAAGATTTGGATTTCGCGAACTGTATAGGTTTACAAACTCGGTTTTCATACCATTTACATCTAAGTTTAGGAATGGGGGAAGGTTTGAAAACCCGGTTTTTACACCCCCACGGCCTGACTTCGCGAACTACTAGTGGTTTTCAAATCCGGTTTGGGAACCTACCAGTTCCAGTTTAGCATAAGCACATGGACTATTCTACATAATTATGTTCGTTTTTTCTACGACTCTCGTAGACACTTCTAAGACAACTCTATTCATAAAATAACTTTGGGATTGTATATTATTGTTTAGTGTTTAATATTATTGAACACTACTAGTGCTTGTAAGTTCAATGACTGACTTAGTCATTATGGACTATCATTGTACATGGTTCCAGAACTGTACCACAGTGCTAAAAAGACGAGGGTACCCAAATACACCACAATCTTTTTATTTTAACCTATAAGTCATCTACCGAAAGTGATCGTCTATGGACAGAGTCGAGACAATACAACAATTCGGTTCACACTTCGTGTGATTGTCTATAGATACGAGATCGAGATAATACAACAACAAGATCACATGTGTGATTGAATATGGATACAATATCAAGGAGATACCACAACAAAGTGTGTACTTGGTAATAGGTTCCAAAAACCGAAACTCTATAGGATCAATATCAAGTATTACAGACTTAATACAAAGTGTAATTTACTCTAATTATAATAAACAATTGTAATGCAGAAAAGTAAAGTAAATGGCACAAAAAGATATTGTTAACGAGGAAAGCGCAAATACAGAAAAACCCCGGGACCTAGTCCAGTTTTGAATACTCTCAGAATTAAGCCGTTATACAAAATCAAGTACCAACTTCGTATAGCTGAGACCAAGCAGACTACTCCTAGCTACTTAGTTTCCTCAGTATTCCTGCGCCTTTGACTTCTAGAGTCACTCACGTGAATAACAAGTACTTTGGATCGTTTGGTAACTACTCTAATCAATCTTGCTAAAGATAATATGAGTAGTTGATAAAGGCTTTTATGTTTAATCGAATAAAATACTTTGTATGGTTAGATCAATCTATCCAATACCTACCGAAATAGTCAAGTCTAGATTCACACTCAATCGATACATCTCAAAGAGAAAAATAGAGAATGTCGATCTCACGCAACTAATCAATCAGATCTATCAAAGATAAACTAATTCTAGTTGGATACCAGCCGATCAAGGTTTGTGCACTAAATCCGCAAGATACGAAAACTAATAAGAATACCTGCACAAAACACTTGAATCCTCTTGTGATCAATAACACACAGAACAAAGTCTATTAACAATGGATTATCATAAGATGTCTTTAGATCTAAAAACAGTTCTAAAGATCCCGTCGATACTTTGAAAAATAAATGATAAGAGTTACTGCTCGTGTTCAAAGTATGTTAACATCTTTTCACCGCAAATCCTTATTTCTCATTTACATGGATTTGCTTCTTGGAATCGGTTCTACTATACTTCCAAACAAGTTTAGAACTGGTTTTACCAGTATTCCAAGACTATTATGTGATAGGTCATACCAAGTCACAATGGTTAGTTGTGATCGGTCCTACCAAGTCACATACATGGGTTCAGATCGGTTATACCAATCACTATGATCGGTTCTACCTAAACGTGGTATCTACCTGTGATCGGTCACACCAGTCACTAGGATCGGCCACACACACTTATGATCGGTCACACCAATTACCAGGATCAGTCACACCAATTACAAGGATCGATCATACCATCTCATGGTGATTACTTAGGATCGGTTATACAAATTACCAGGACCGGTAATACTAAATCATAAGTCTACGTATTGTGATTGGTTATACCAAGATACATAACTTGAGTTAATATCTGTTCTACCAACTCACACATATTGGTCATCCAAAGAATATACAATGAATTTCCGGACCAATAAACCTATTGATTTCCCTTTCAATTCACGAAACAAGTTCATGAATGTACTTCCTTTTAACAAATGTAAAACATTGTTTCCTAGGATGAAATCTTCACCATACACCCATTCACATAATCGTAAACTATATACAATATTATGTCGATGTCATATCTACGGAATTCAAAAGATAAGCGTTATACTTTGTAGTCTAATTTCTTAATACTATGACCATACTTTTATATATGATCATGTATCATCACTAGAGTATTACATACAATATGTTCAGTATATACAGCTTCGCAATTATGTTTTCAATATGCACGTCTTGGAAGATATGTTAGGAATGAAACAAGTTCAAGTCAATATTACTAACCTGAAGTGGAAGGATGATGTCGTCTTTGTAGTTCGTTACTTCTTCTCATTCTTCAGGTCTTTGGAGCAATACTTGTATGTCTCAACATTCCTAGAATTTCTAGTCTAACCTAAACGAAGTTGACTATAGTATTTAATCAAGCGACTCTAGATGAGTTTTGGTACTAAAATATGACAACCAAACTTGACATACCAATGCTTGGTGAGTTCAACCGAGCTATGCTCTAACACTCCCAACCATTATTCGACCTAATGCTTCTTGAACAACTTGTTATGCTTGTACATCAAGAACACTAGTATCTTCATCAAGTAATAAAAAAGTTAGGTTTCGAACGATCGATCGATCTTGATATGGTTATCCGCTGTTTTTCCCTCGTGATAGTTGCACTTCTCGGTCTCCGCATTCAGTTTCATAACCGTTCTTCAATATTATGAAAATACAAGGATAATTTTGTCATGAAAGCTCAATCTGTATTGTAATTATCAAGTAATATGTGAATTGCGTATGCACTATGCAAGTATAAAGTGAATATATCGCAACCAATCTCACATATTTGAGATTAGAGGTTCTCCAGTTATATATAGCTCATTTATCAACCTTGCTAAAACATTCTTCTGCAACCAAGAATTACTCTGAGCTCTCCCTTTCTTTCTACTTCCCTTCCTAAGACCATTCCCTGGCTTTAAAATCCCAACTTCACAAAAAGAAAAAAAAAAAAAAGTTCTTTCATCCCTTTGGCTGAAGCAATCTTCGAACGATTATAAGCTTGGTTTATACGAAGATTATTCGTTCTCAACCTTCCGCAATTAATTAGCCACTACGGATCCCCAACCCCAACTACTTAACCACCATTCAAAACAAATTCCTAATATGCAAGAAGCATTTAAAACAATTATTTGAAATGCTTCCAATATTCAAAACATAGTATAATTGCAAAAAAATTTATGCTAGATGCATGGATGGAGAAAATTTTGATCATGCAAGAGGTTCCTTGATTTTCATTTCCACATTTATCTCCTTTCATAATTAGTGCATGTGGATTTGTGTGTAAGGAGGGATTCGTACACCTCAGAAATCATAAGTGAGGACGTTTGTTTAAAATTAAAAAGATAGAGATGTAAAACTCTCTAACAGTATGATCATTATGGGTCCATATCTCAGTGGTAGAGCATTTGACTACAGATCAAGAGGTCACCGGTTCGAACCCGGTTGGGCCTTTTTTTTTTTTTTGATACGCATTCGATTTCATTTTTGAAGACTAGCTAAGTTGAAGAAAGCTTCCTCGCTTACTCTTCAGCTCTTGATAGGTACCCCGCTCGACCACCCTACCATCACCAACAAAAGCAATGGAATCAAGTTTCTTGATTGTGTTGAGCCGATGTGACACTATAATGGTTGGCCTCCCTACTGTCGGATGTCAATGAATTCGTTGATTATTCTTATTCCATAAACTCATATAAATAGTATTACAGGAAATCTGGGAGACTTCATTGCATATCGTATATTCTCCCAGATAAATAAGGTAACAGAATTATATTGTCTATTACACCCCATTAGTCGTAACGGGAGAGGAGCACACGTTAAGACTAGAACGAAAACGAACAAACAATACCCGTGGAAGGCCCTTGGTGAAGATGTATGCATATTGACTGTCAGAAGGAACGTGCAAAACATGAATCTCACCGATACGTACACGCTCTCGTACAAAATGAATATCAATCTCCACATGTTTAGTGCGTTGGTGCTGGACAGGATCCCCTGACATGTAAATTGCACTAGTGTTATCGCAGTAGACAACTTTGGCACGACGTAGAGGGATGTGAAGCTCGAGAAGTAAGTTGCATAACCAAGTAGTCTCAGAAACGGCATTGGCAACTCCTCGGTATTCGGCTTCCGCACTGGAACGAGATACAGTAGCTTGTCGTTTGGATGACCAAGAAATCAAGTTGTCTCCAAGAAAGATGCAGTAGCCAGATGTCGACCGACGAGAGTCCGGGCAACCCGCCCAGTCAGCATCAGAGTATGCACTCAAGCCCGTGATAGGGGAAGCGGAGATAAATAAGCCGTGATCAAGAGTGCCTTGAAGATACCTGAGAATGCGCTTAATAGCTTGCATGTGTATCTCCTTGGGATCATGCATAAATAAACAAACCTGCTGCACGGCATATGAAATATCAGGGCGGGTGAACGTCAGGTATTGAAGAGCCCCGACCAGACTTCTGTATAAAGTCGGATCCTCGAGTGGAGGGCCAAATGTAGTACTGAGCTTCGGTTGTGTGTCAACAGGAGTAGTGACTGGGTTGCAGTTCGCCATTGATGCACGAGCAATAATATCTTGTGCATATGAGGACTGTGATAGAAATAATCCTGAATCTGAGCGAGTCACATTAATACCCAGAAATTGATGTAACGCGCCAAGATCAGTCACCGCAAATTCACATTTCATCAACCCAATGAAACGCTCTAAAAGTGCATCATTAGAAGCGGTTAAGACAATATCATCCACATATAGTAATAAGTATGCAGTGTCCGAACCAGAGTGATAGACAAAAAGTGACGGATCACAAACACTTCCACGAAAACCGCAACCAGTAATAAATTGTGCAAACCGCTGAAACCATGCTCGAGGGGCCTGTTTAAGGCCATAAAGAGACCTACGGAGGCGACAAACATAATCAGGATGAGCGGAATCAACAAAACCTGGTGGTTGATGCATATATACTGTTTCAGCCAGGTCACCGTGAAGAAAGGCATTTTTGACGTCTAGTTGACGAATGCCCCAAGAACGAGATGTTGCGATACTGAGTACAGTGCGTATAGTCGCTGGTTTAACAACTGGACTAAACGTCTCAAAGCAATCAACTCCAACCTGTTGAGATTTGCCATTGGCCACTAGTCGATCCTTGTAACGTTGCAAAGTTCCGTCAGCGTGAAACTTGTGACGGAAAAGCCACATTGACCGAATGATATGAGCGTTACCAGGGCGAGGAACCAGCTCCCAAGTGTTGGTCATAATCATAGCATTATATTCGTTCTGCATGGCAGCATTCCAGTTGGGGTCCCTAAGTGCATAAAGATGAGAACGGGGAAGAGGGGAAATGGGAATTGTGGATTGGACATGAAGATTGAGTTTTTGGATGGGACGGAAGATGCCCCGGGAGACCCTGGTGGTTGGGCGAGATGCCGCTCGAAGCTGTGGGCAGGAAGGTGTGGCTGGATGAAGTGGGCTGGAAGAGACAGGCACAGAGATGGGATGAGTTTGGGAGGTTGTTGGAGTGTCGAGGGAGATGGGATGTGAATTGGAAATGGGATGAGAAGAGATGGGCTGAATAGAAATGGG
The DNA here is from genome assembly GCF_003573695.1 of Papaver somniferum. NCBI lineage: Eukaryota > Viridiplantae > Streptophyta > Magnoliopsida > Ranunculales > Papaveraceae > Papaver > Papaver somniferum. The sequence goes on along the minus strand of NC_039359.1, from coordinate 79,354,728 downwards.
CAGAGGAGAAGTGGTGATGAGTGCCAAATATTGTATATATTTATCCCTTTTTGTTGGCATTTTAACTCATCTTTTGTGCATTAATTCTACATTTTATCCCATATTCTGTATTTTCATTGTTTTCAAGAATAAATATTTTTATTAATTAATTTTGCATTTTTAGGTAATAAATAAAGTTCGGATGAGTCGCGGAGCGAAAAGAGCAGAAAAGTAGTGAAAAGCCGGGAGAAATTACGCAAGGAAGCCGCAAAGAATGGTGCGCACAACCTCATTTTCTACACACAAAAGCGCCTCCGTTCTCAGCCGTCAGATCAGTTCTCAGAAGCATCCGATGGTCGCTCCTTCATAGATCATCAAAATCTGAAGTCTCTGCCAAGCACCACAGCGCTGAAATTCCAAGCCTTCAGATTAGATAGTAGTTGAATCCAACGGTCGCTCCCTTGCTGTTCATCAAAGTTTGATATCTCCGCCTAACACTACAACACCTAACTCCATCTAGCATCGTTGATTTTGTTGTATTATATAATCCAGCGGTCGCTACAAGCCTCACTTCACATCACCGTCCGATCTACCTACCAGCTCCATATCCCACGGCCCATCTAACGAAACATCATCTCTTGATGGACCCGCCTCACACCCTAGCGACCTAACCCATCCACCTAACCAAACACCCCCCTTCTCTCCCAACCAGTCGAGCCTCTCCTCCATCATCTCCACAGCAGAGAACCACCGTACACCACCATCTTCTCCACCTCTGCCACCAACTCACTGCCACCACCACACCTCCACCATCATCACCCTATCACCCAACAACCAAAACCCATCTCCCCCTAGCCCTCTAGTTCCCTATTTTCTCATTTTTTCACGCTTCTCTGCCTGAAACCCTAGGCGTGAAAAATTGATAAATTAGGTAACCTAGAGTTGCAATTAGAGCATGGGAATGGAGCAGGAGAGTCAGAGGAAGAATGGGTCGACGCACATGGGAGGAATTGTGCCATAAAATTAGGTAATTTGCAAAACCTAATTTCACTGATTTTGGGGGAAAATTGGGGAAAACCCTAATGATGTAATTGGGTATAAATTGGGACTATGGGTGTGTGTGAGAGAGTATGCTTGGAGTAGCCAACATCCAGAACTTTCAAGTTCTGTTAAATGTTAAAATTGTTAATTTTTAGTTCACTTGCTCAATTACAGTTCACTTGTTATGCTTAATGTTTTTAGTTCAATTTGCTGCTTGTTTAATGTTCATGTTCTGTTAATTCCTGTTTAGTGTGATGTTTCTGTTAATGTTTTTAGTTTCATCTCCTGTTAACATGTGTCCTGTTTAGATGTTGTTCAATGTTAGTTCAGTTAGTTGTGATCATGTTTGTTGTTGCTCCTGTCACTGTCAGTTACATAATGGAATGCTAGGCTAGATACATTTGAAGCTTTGTGCTAATTGTGTAATGGAAGAAATCAGTGCTTAAAGCAAGCTGATTTTCTTGCCATTCCCTGTGTATGCTTAGGATGCAGTGTTGATTGTGCATTGGGAGAAACTAGTGCTTATAGCAAGCTAGTTCTCTTCCATTCTTTTAGTATACCTCCTGTTTGCCTGTATTCTGCTTAGCCTTGCTTCATTTCAGTTTCTTCACCACATCCCTGCCCTTGGCCTTAGGCCTTGGTTCATTCTTGTTTTGTTTTGCTTTTGTTCACTGTTTTGCTGCTATTTGCTTTGTTGTCACTTGCCTTGCAGTTGTCTGCAGCTGCTGCTGCAACTCTGTTGCTGCTGCTGTTGTGCACTGCCTTTTTTCTGCTACACTGCTGCCTCTGCTGTTGTTGCTTTTCTCTTGCTTTCCACTGCTTGTGCAGCTGCAGTGCTGCTGCTTTTCTTCCCTTGCAGCTGCTGCTGCTGCCTTCCTGCAGTTCCTGCTGCATCACTATCTGCCCTGAAGCTGCTGCTGCTGCTGATGCTGATGCCAAGCTGCTGCTGCCCTGCCACTTCTTCTGCTGCCAAGCCAAGTCCAGTTCCTCCCCAAAGGCCTAGTTCAATAGCTAAGCCCAATACATTTCATCCCAAAGGCCCATCAAACTAAACCCAATTCAGTTAACTGTGGGCTTAACCAAAGCCCAGTTGTTTAAGACCAAAGCCCAAATTCATTAAGGCCCAATCCAATTCAGGCTTAATCTAAAGCCTAAGTTTAAGGCCAAAGCCCATTTACACTTCAAAGATAACTGAGCCCAAGCTCAGTTCATTTTATTGTTAACAAACCCACTAAGCCCAATTCATTCAAAGGGCATTCAAACCCATTAGTACTCAAAGCCCAATTTAAGCCAAAAGGCTTCATAGCCCAATAGCAATTTAGGAACCCAATTAGCTAAAACACCTCCAAAACACACCCGATCTCTGTGGATCGACCCGTACTTGCACGAGCTACAACCGACGACCGTGCACTTGCGGTATTACTGTAGGCCCGTTTTATTCACGCATCATTTTTACACACATCTCCTGGCCTACCAAGTTTTTGGCGCCGTTGCCGGGGATAATTTTTAGACTCTTTTAAAAGCCTATCAAGTTTTTGGCGCCGCTGCCGGGGATTGGTGCTGTGTTTTATCTGTGTTTTTCTTTAGCTATTTTGCATTTCATTTCATAGCATTTGCTTCTGCATCTGCTTCATTTCATTTGCTGTTGGACCTGCTGATTCTGAACCTGTTTTTCCTCTGCTGGGACGCCACCAAGGAAAAGAACCAAAACCCAACTGGGTTTTTGCAACAATATCAGAGCAGCTGGGCTGTGCTAAAAAGGTAAGCCTAAACCCATTTCATTAAGAGAACCCAACCTGTGGGCTTCCAAAATTATTTAATTGTGGGCTTGTAATAATTAACCCAATTTTTTGGGCTTTTTATTTTTCTATTTTGGGTTTGTAATAATTTATTTTTGGGCTTGTCGTTTAATTTGTGGGCTTGTATTTATTTTGTGTGGGCTTGTTTAAATTCTTTCATTGGACTTGTATTTTGGACTCTGGGTTTAAACCCAGCTGAGCTTATAACTGATTGTGGACTTGCTTCCACTCAAGAGTGGACCTCGAAACCAAAGTTTTAAAACAAACGTCGGGCCTTAACCAACTGGGCCAAATTAAACTTTCAAAATTAAAACTTAGTGTTTCTTGGGCCGCAGCCTTCCTTCCATTTCATTAGAGGCTTGCACAGTGGGCTTGCTCCCATTTCAAAAACCAAATTTTATTTTCTTCTTTTTATTATTTAAAAAAAAAAAAAAAAAAAAAAAAAATTTACTCCCAATTTTTCTCTTGCTCCCATTTTAAACCAAATTTTCAAATGTCTCCCACCAAAACCAAAGTTTTCCCAAAAATCCAAACCCATCAAAAACCAAATTTTTAAAAACCCATTTAAAACCAAATAGTGGGCTTTGCGTCATTTCAAAATGGACCAACCTCGTGCTCTCCATGAATACATGTATCCATCAATACAAATTCCATTATCATGTATTGTATTACCTCAAACCAATAACCCTTTTCAAATAAATGCAAACATGATACAAATACTTCCTATATTTCGAGGGTTCGATTCTGAGAACCCCTATACTCATGTAAGAGAGTTTGAACAAATTTGTCGGACTATGCAACCTGATCATTTGTCCGAAAACTCTCTGAAATTGCGTTTGTTTACATTTTCTTTAAAGGAAAGGGCCAAAACATGGTTTTACGGTTTGAGACCACAATCAATCACCACTTGGGAACAACTCACTAATCAATTTTTCCAAAAAAATTTTCCACACCATAGGACCATCGCTATTCGTCAAAATATCAATTGTTTTGTCCAATTGGATGAGGAAACTGTTTTTCACTATTTTGAACGTTTTAATGATTTGTTGAGTGAATGTCCGCACCATGGAATTGAGAAGTGGAGACTTGTCGTCATCCTCTATGAGGGACTAGATTTTAAATCTCGAACCATGGTTGAGTCTATGTGTAATGGTGAGTTTATTGATAAATCTGTGGATGATGCATGGAATTTTTTAGCCGAGATTGCAGAGAAAACCCATCAATGGGAATCCGTTAGGGAAACAGGAACAACACCACATGATATGAGTCATCCCCATGAATTAGAGTTTTATTCTTGTAATAACTCCGACCTTAGGATTGAAAATTATCCTAGATTGCAAAATTCCTATCATGATGATGATGATGATTATGATGTTATGTTAGAAGAACATGTCTATACTGAAAATGTTATGGAACCTTTGGGTTCAAATACATTAGGCTTCTCTGCCCCGACCTTAATGCATGATATTTCTTCTAGTATTCCATGTGATGTTTCCCCTGATGTGCCGATGCATGAAAATCAATCTGTTGATGATGTTGATAATTCTGATTGTAATCTTGCCCATTGTGAGCATGATGTGACATGTGTAGATGAGTTAGAAGATTTTGATTTAATTGATAATGATATGCCTATTCTTCTACATGAGTCACCATCTGTTGGCCTTCCACCCAACCTAGATTTGGTTTGTACCCATATTGTAAAACCAATTTTTCTGAAAATTCCTAATCTAGGATTGGAACTGTGTGCTTCCCAAGTCCTCTTGGACTATTTTGCTTCAAAATATAACACTTTTAAAAAGCCACAGTTGGAAATTGCATGTTTGCCCATCCCGAAAACAGTCCATTATGAGTTAGACCTTTTGAATCCTGAACCCCTAAAATTGTTAGATTTTGTGCTTAAAAGTAAACCTGTTGAAAAATTTAGGTTTAGGGTTGATTCATTCGGTTTTTCACTCTCATTCCCATTTAAGTCCAATTTTAGTGTTTTAAAACTTCCTTTGTCTTTACACTTCGTCTTTTGGGTTGATCCTCAACTCTTTAGATTGTTAGTGTATGGTGAATTTTTTGTATATAATCCAGTAGATAAAATTTCTTAAAAACCCTTTTGTTCCTTTTGTATATATTTTGCTAATCCAATATGATCTCGGCTGAAATATGTTGGATTTTTGCCTTGAATAACGGAGTTTTAATTCTGCTTTCGCCGAAATCGGGTATTCTCTCTCCTTTTACTCTACTCAGCATGTCCCTTTCCATATACTGTTTTTTAATTCTTTCCATATTTTGAAACATTGAGGACAATGTTTAGTTTAGGTTTGGGGGTATAGAGTAGATACCATGATAATATGCCATAATTAAAAACGAACTCCTTCTTCTTTTTGAAAAAATTGAAAAATTCCAAAAAAAAATTGAAAAATCAAAATTCAAAAAAATTAAAAAATGAAAAAATCATAAAAAATGGAGCTCATTTACCTTGAAATGTTGACTCTTGTGCAAATATGTATTTTTATTAGGAGTCTTAGTCTAGATATTTAGGCACCCTGATTCTAGCACAATTCACATAGTGATAAGAAATTTGCACGCGCACGATCTACCAATACATGTATGGCCTCGATCTTCAAGGTGTTTGATAGGAAGTTACGATTGCCAATCACTTTAGAATACTGAACGAAACTTGACTAGCTTGTTCTTTGGTTGGTTGGGATAGAAGGTGGAGGTTACATTAAGAAAGACAACCATCGAATTTAACTGGGTGCATCAAAAAGGGCTACCTCTTGCAAAGTGTCATGTAATCTTTTGTTTCCTTTTGTATATGTATCAAAAGTGTCTCCTTCAAAAAAAAAAAAAAAAAAATATCAGAAAAATACAAAAAAATCAAGTACTTATCAATTCCATCATCTCTTGTTCCAAAAATAAAAAGAGAATAGTCAATGTAAATAAGAGTCATGTAAAGAGTCATCTTTTGTTGTTTCATTGTAATAAGCAAGGAGGGTGTATGCCATTGATGTACAACGCGAGTAATTGTGAAATACCTCCAACTCATTCACAATTCTCGTAAAGTCCGGACAGCTAGCTAGATTTCGACCTCAGTTCTTAACCTGAGAAACTATCTCTTGGTGATTAGTAGTCATGACTTCAGATCTTTCTTTACACATGTGTAGATACACTTTACACTCTTATCACATGTCCTTATTTGTTATCAGTGCTAGGATTGTGCCTTCGATAGCTAGATTGACATCTCCATTTTGCTGTGAGCTAAACTGTTTTGCACATGTCACGTTTGATGGAATCTGAGCTTATATTTTGTCCTTAGGTTTTGTAGGCACACCTCTGGTAAACCTTCACGAGACTTCAACTCGTCCACTAGGGACACTTAGTGGTTTAAAAGGCTTAGTGCATACGCTAAATGCATTCGAGAGACCAGCGACAGTGGTATAGTTAGGATTTCCTTAGTTTTGTTTTACTTGAGGACAAGTAAAATTCAGGTTTGGGGGTATTTGATGAGTGCCAAATATTGTATATATTTATCCCTTTTTGTTGGCATTTTAACTCATCTTTTGTGCATTAATTCTACATTTTATCCCATATTCTGTATTTTCATTGTTTTCAAGAATAAATATTTTTATTAATTAATTTTGCATTTTTAGGTAATAAATAAAGTTCGGATGAGTCGCGGAGCGAAAAGAGCAGAAAAGTAGTGAAAAGCCGGGAGAAATTACGCAAGGAAGCCGCAAAGAATGGTGCGCACAACCTCATTTTCTACACACAAAAGCGCCTCCGTTCTCAGCCGTCAGATCAGTTCTCAGAAGCATCCGATGGTCGCTCCTTCATAGATCATCAAAATCTGAAGTCTCTGCCAAGCACCACAGCGCTGAAATTCCAAGCCTTCAGATTAGATAGTAGTTGAATCCAACGGTCGCTCCCTTGCTGTGCATCAAAGTTTGATATCTCCGCCTAACACTACAACACCTAACTCCATCTAGCATCGTTGATTTTGTTGTATTATATAATCCAGCGGTCGCTACAAGCCTCACTTCACATCACCGTCCGATCTACCTACCAGCTCCATATCCCACGGCCCATCTAACGAAACATCATCTCTTGATGGACCCGCCTCACACCCTAGCGACCTAACCCATCCACCTAACCAAACACCCCCCTTCTCTCCCAACCAGTCGAGCCTCTCCTCCATCATCTCCACAGCAGAGAACCACCGTACACCACCATCTTCTCCACCTCTGCCACCAACTCACTGCCACCACCACACCTCCACCATCATCACCCTATCACCCAACAACCAAAACCCATCTCCCCCCTAGCCCTCTAGTTCCCTATTTTCTCATTTTTTCACGCTTCTCTGCCTGAAACCCTAGGCGTGAAAAATTGATAAATTAGGTAACCTAGAGTTGCAATTAGAGCATGGGAATGGAGCAGGAGAGTCAGAGGAAGAATGGGTCGACGCACATGGGAGGAATTGTGCCATAAAATTAGGTAATTTGCAAAACCTAATTTCACTGATTTTGGGGGAAAATTGGGGAAAACCCTAATGATGTAATTGGGTATAAATTGGGACTATGGGTGTGTGTGAGAGAGTATGCTTGGAGTAGCCAACATCCAGAACTTTCAAGTTCTGTTAAATGTTAAAATTGTTAATTTTTAGTTCACTTGCTCAATTACAGTTCACTTGTTATGCTTAATGTTTTTAGTTCAATTTGCTGCTTGTTTAATGTTCATGTTCTGTTAATTCATGTTTAGTGTGATGTTTCTGTTAATGTTTTTAGTTTCATCTCCTGTTAACATGTGTCCTGTTTAGATGTTGTTCAATGTTAGTTCAGTTAGTTGTGATCATGTTTGTTGTTGCTCCTGTCACTGTCAGTTACATAATGGAATGCTAGGCTAGATACATTTGAAGCTTTGTGCTAATTGTGTAATGGAAGAAATCAGTGCTTAAAGCAAGCTGATTTTCTTGCCATTCCCTGTGTATGCTTAGGATGCAGTGTTGATTGTGCATTGGGAGAAACTAGTGCTTATAGCAAGCTAGTTCTCTTCCATTCTTTTAGTATACCTCCTGTTTGCCTGTATTCTGCTTAGCCTTGCTTCATTTCAGTTTCTTCACCACATCCCTGCCCTTGGCCTTAGGCCTTGGTTCATTCTTGTTTTGTTTTGCTTTTGTTCACTGTTTTGCTGCTATTTGCTTTGTTGTCACTTGCCTTGCAGTTGTCTGCAGCTGCTGCTGCAACTCTGTTGCTGCTTCTGTTGTGCACTGCCTTTTTCTGCTACACTGCTGCCTCTGCTGTTGTTGCTTTTCTCTTGCTTTCCACTGCTTGTGCAGCTGCAGTGCTGCTGCTTTTCTTCCCTTGCAGCTGCTGCTGCTGCCTTCCTGCAGTTCCTGCTGCATCACTATCTGCCCTGAAGCTGCTGCTGCTGCTGATGCTGATGCCAAGCTGCTGCTGCCCTGCCACTTCTTCTGCTGCCAAGCCAAGTCCAGTTCCTCCCCAAAGGCCTAGTTCAATAGCTAAGCCCAATACATTTCATCCCAAAGGCCCATCAAACTAAACCCAATTCAGTCAACTGTGGGCTTAACCAAAGCCCAGTTGTTTAAGACCAAAGCCCAAATTCATTAAGGCCCAATCCAATTCAGGCTTAATCTAAAGCCTAAGTTTAAGGCCAAAGCCCATTTACACTTCAAAGATAACTGAGCCCAAGCTCAGTTCATTTTATTGTTAACAAACCCACTAAGCCCAATTCATTCAAAGGGCATTCAAACCCATTAGTACTCAAAGCCCAATTTAAGCCAAAAGGCTTCATAGCCCAATAGCAATTTAGGAACCCAATTAGCTAAAACACCTCCAAAACACACCCGATCTCTGTGGATCGACCCGTACTTGCACGAGCTACAACTGACGACCGTGCACTTGCGGTATTACTGTAGGCCCCCGTTTTTATTGCGCTTAATTTTATACACCCCTTCGGGCCTACCAAGTTTTTGGCGCCGTTGCCGGGGACTACCAAGTGGGTTGAGTGGAAATGGTCTGAGTAGAAGTGGGCTGAGTGGAAGTGGGTTGAGTAGAAATGGGCTGAGAGGGATAAGTTATCCTGCGGTGTGGAGGAGTGTACAAGGGCTAAGGAGATGGGCCTTGTTCAGGAGGTGGAGCGGAAGTGAGCGTGGGTACAGGCTCAACAGAATTTGAAGGCACAAGTGATGGATAGGTGGAGGAATCTAGAAATGAATAGAGAGGATGGGTTTGTGGGTCGTGAGTATGGGAAGAGCCTGGACAAGAGGAAATAGAAAATGGGAATACGTTCCCATCAAACGTGACATGTCTCGAAATAATGATTTTTTTTTGTGGAAATGTCAAGACAACGATAACCACGATGATTGGGTGGAAAACCAAGAAAAACACACCTAGTGGAGCGAGGAGCAAGTTTGTGTGGTGTGGTGGAGGAGAGATTAGGGTAGCAAAGACAACCAAAAATGCGAAGATGAGTATATGTGGGTTGGCGTCTATATAAGATGGACATTGGGGATTTGAAATTGAGAAGTCTAGTAGGAAGAATGTTGTGGAGGTAGACAGCCATAAGAAGAGAATAAACCCAATATTTGGGAGGAACGGAGGCATGAGACATTAGAGTACGAGTGATATCATTGATCCGGCGAATCATGCGTTCAGCCTTACCATTTTGAGATGATGTGTGAGGACACGAGAAGCGAAAAACCAGGCCGTTTTTACTAGCAAAGTTGTGAAAAGTGGAATTGTCAAATTCGCGACCCATGTCGCATTGGAATGATTTAATTTGGCGTTCGAATTGAGTTTGAACAAAAGATTGGAATTCCAAAAATTTGGTGAAGACTTGGGATTTTAATTTTAGTGGAAAAACCCATAAATAATTGGTGAAATCATCTAAAAATAGAAGATAATAACGAAATCCCGTATCTATATTCAACGGAGACGTCCATAAATCACTATGAATTATATCAAAAGGAGCAATACTAGTAGACTGAGAGTCATAAAAGGGAAGACGAACATGTTTGCTAATTTGACAAGAATGACAAAGATTGGGAGAATTATCCTTATTACATTGAATAAAAGATTTTGTGCGTAAAGCATCGAGGACAGCTTTGCAAGGGTGGCCGAGGCGACTATGCCAAACGGTAGGTGAGCATACGGCAAGAGAATATTGGTGAGGTGGTGGCGAAAAAGAGGATTGCACGGCGGAGGTGGTGATGGGATAGAGCTCCCCAGAACTATCACATCGGAGAATAGTCTTCCTCGAACTCAAGTCCTTCACAGAAAAACCATAAGGATCAAATTCAACAGACACATGATTATCAGTGGTAAATTTTCGAACAGAGATTAAGTTTTTGATGATGGAAGGAACGACAAGGGTGTCGTTGAGGTGAAGGGTGTGAGTTGGAAGATTTATGTACTTAGAGCCACTAGCAGTTACCGGAATGTTATTGCCATTTCCCACCAAGATAGAACGAACATTACTAGAATTAAAAACTTTTTGTAATGTACCTGGATCCGAGGTGATGTGTGAGGTTGCTCCGGTGTCCATATAGAAATCATCATCGTGTGTCCGAATGCTCATAGAGCTGTAGGCTTCGGCGATATCTGACGGTTGTAGATAGTCTGTGGTCGGAACAATGTAGGCTTGCGGTGATCGGCCGGCTGTTGGATGGCGGCCACGACCCCGTCCTCTACCACGGTTCTGGCGTCCTCGTCCGCGGTTGGCAGGTGGAGAAGCATTCCAGGGAGAAGCCCAGTAGGGAGTAGTCGGATATGGGCCAGGTGCAGCAGCGTTCCAGGGAGAAGCCCAGTGTGGGTAAGGAGGAAATGGGCTTGCTGGGTTGGGCATTAGTGGGCTTCTGTTCGATCCAGTAGTGGGCTGCTGGTGAGAAAGCAGTGGGCCTGTTGGGTTGGGAAGCAACGACGCTGTGCGATCCAGGGAGTGAGGTGATTGTTCTGTAGAGAAGAATGGACTTTGTTGATGACGCTGTGCAGCAACAGGAAGGTGATGGGAGGTGTGCGGTGTTCCGGCAGCAAGGGCAGCATGAATATTTGATGTTCACGGCGAATCTCTTCAGTGCGTAGTTGAGATCGAGCAGTGTCAAACGATGGCATCGATTGTTGAATGAAGGAGGCAACAGTATTATGTTCCTCCGGAAGTCCATTGACAAGCTGGATAACTAGTCGTTTTTCATCCATTGGAAACTCGAGGTCACTCAATCGATTGGAGAGTGCCTGTAGCTTATCACAATAATCATCAACGTTGTTACCGTCAATAAATTTTAGATTTACAAACTTACTTTCAAGGCTGGCAGCGCGGTTTCCTTTGTTGTCTTGGAAGAGACGTTTGAGATGATTCCATAAATCCTTCGCAGTTTTTCCAGTTTTGAGAACAGCCAGCATCAGATCTTTGGTCATGGTGGAGAACATCCATTGACGACATAGGGCGTCAAGTTGTATAATGGTGGCAGCGTCAAGATCTGGTGTGGGAGAAGAACTATCAATAAGAAAAAGGAGGTTGTGCGCTTGAAGATGAAGTTGAAATAGGAGAACCCATGAAGAGTATTCGTCTTGTTTGATATCTAGTGTAACAGGGATCAAAACTTTGATGTTGGAAACGGCGAAAGCCGGATGTATGGTGTTTTTATTACTCGGTATGGATCGATTATTTGCCATTGATGATTATTGGTGTTTTTAGAGGAAGAATAAGGAGGGCCGGTTTTGGCCTCGTGATACCATGTCGGATGTCAATGAATCCGTTGATTATTCTTATTCCATAAACTCATATAAATAGTATTACAGGAAATCTAGGAGACTTCATTGCATATCGTATATTCTCCCAGATAAATAAGGTAACAAAATTATATTGTCTATTACCTACCATTATTCGGTCTAGTGCTTCTTGCACAACTTTCTCTGACTGTACATCAAGAGAACTAGTAGCTTCATCAAGTAACAAAATAGTTGGGTTTCGAATGATCGCTCTTGCTATGGCTATCCGCTGTCTTTGCCCTCCTGATAATTGCACTCCTCTGTCTCTGCATTCAGTTTCATAACCATTCTTCAGAGTTCTGAACATAAAAAGGATAATTCTGTCAGGAAAGCTCCAAATATGTGCATTGCGTATGCAAGTATATATAAAGTGAACATAATGCGAGTAACTTACGAGATGAAGTCGTGTGCATTGGCAGCTTTAACAGCCTCAACCACCTCAGCTTCAGATGCCTCCAACTTCCCAAATACAATGTTATCGCGTGTGGTACCTGAATAGATAAAAGGCTCCTGACTAACCAGTGCAGTGTGTCCTCTGTACCATGCTAGGTTAAGTTCTCTCAAGTCAACTCCATCTACCTTGATCACACCTCTCTCGACATCGTAAAATCTTAAGATCATTCATATTATCGTGGATTTACCGCACCCGCTTTTTCCCACAAAACCAATACTTGTACCGGCCTTCACCTTCAAAGAAAATTGACGCAGCACTAAAAACTCAGGCCTACTTTGGTATGCGAAATCAACTTTGTTTATCTCTATTGCACCGGAAATCCTCTCCAACTTTGATGAATCTGTGCTGTCATTTTCTTGCAACAAATTAGATTTATTACATATTTTGCAGTTGCAACTATGGAAAAGGTTTTGTAGACTGAGAAGTAAAAGTGCCCGTCTACCTGAAAAGGTCTTTCAATAAAGGATTGCCGGTCTAGCACCTCGAACACTGATGCAACAGCAGTCACACCCTTTGTTAAGTCATACGTCATGCTCCCAGCTTCGGCAATAACCCTGCCGGTGCTAACCAATATGAAGAAGGATTGCCGGTCCAGCAAGTTCATCTCTTTGCTCTGCCTCGATAAACAATATATACTCCCTCCGTCCCAAATTGGATGAGCTAGTTGGTTTTAAATTTTGTCCCATAAATATATGAGCTATCACACTAATCAATGGGGTATTTCTAAAACTATCCTTTCAATTGATTATTGTTACTATAAGAAATATGTATAATTTGATAGTCATAGTTATATTCGTTAAATAAGTGTTTTGAAATACTTTTCAACGGTATAAAGTTTACGAAAAACCGTGGTAAAGTTTAAGAGATAAATCATTTATAAGTATCTAGTAATTATTATTCATAAGAGTATAATAGTAAAAAATACTTAAACATACGCTCCTTTTCTCCTTGCCTTAAGAATTGTGCAAACCACAACTAGCTCATCTAATTTGGGACAGAGGGAGTAGTTAGTAAAAATAAATTGCTCTTGTGTAAGATTGTTAAAGATCAATCAACAACCACTGCTTGAATCGTTTCGAGAATAAATTAAGACACACTTGAACGCGAAATTTCTTCTTTACAATATAAAATCTACTAAAATGACATGACATAGTCTCACAAGATATTAGATACTTTGAGTAAATATAATAAGTCAATCTTCACATACATTTATTGATGACTCGCAAATGTATTCGTTTGTTCTTCAATCTTCGTGGCTATACGGCGATATCCTATACTTAACTACCATGTTTTAATCCTAGTCTGAGACTTGACTTTAGTATCCTAAAAATCAAGATATAGTACCTCCGTCCCACTATTAAGTGACCTAGTTCAAGTTTGTACAATTAGGCAAGCTAGGGAAACAAGTATATTTAAGCATTTTTTTACAATTATATCATTATGGATACTAACTAGTGAAATTTTGAAATGATTTCTCTCTCAAACTACACCACGGATGTTCGCAAACTTCATAACATTGAAAAACATTTTAAAACACCTACGCAACGAATATAAACATGCCTATCAAATTATGTATGTTTCTTATATTTCTTATAATCAATTAAAAGGATAATTTTAGAAATATCTCCTTGTTTAGTGATATAAATCACTTAATGATGGGACAAAATCTAAAAGTAAATAGATCACTTAATAGTGGGACGGAGGGAGTATTATGCAACTAACATTCCCATATACTAGAGTTGTGATATCTCGAGAACTTTCATAAAACTCGGAGACATATAGCATTCGAGACAAATGTCTTTTAGCTCGAATGCTCCGTACAAGTTCTCTGAACGTTATCGACAATGTCGGTCATCAAATCTGAACGTTAATTTTGAGTTCTCTGAAGCACTTCCTTATGCGGCCTTCGTGTCATTGATTCTGGAGATGGCAGCAAGATTCGATACGGCCATGGAACAAGTAGAAAAGTTAGTGCCATTGTAGTCTAGGTTCAAAGAAATTAGAGGATTCAAACATTCTGGGCTTGGGCTTGAATACTGATATCCTCGTGGTTGCTTGTCCGTTCACTCAAGAAACCAATAAAAGTGTTGACCTACTTGTGTCGAAAAGGAGTCCTCATCAACAGAAGGCGGACACTTACTAAAATGATCTCTTTTCTTCTTTCTTTTTTCCTGAGAGGGTATGTATTTTTTTTTTAATAAAATACCAACTGTCCAGAGGTTACAAAATGTTTTAAGATCACAGACACTAGAAAAGCCAGCGGAGCGGAGCAGCTCGTAATAACAAAACTAAACCTATTCGTCATGTTCTCTTCTCGTGTAAGAACTGGGACAATAACGGGTACTCAAAATTCACCTATACGGATATGGTGACGAAATATAGCTTACATCACTCTTATTTTTACGCCAAATAGTAGCTTAAACGTGAGAAACCCCAAGTCAACAGTGGAACCGAGAACCGAGGATCTTGTCTGCAGGGTGTGTTTTGTATCTCTATTGACTTATTTTTCAGTGTTTCTATTCTTCTTCTTTACCATTTCTTCATGTTACCAGAAGATGATCCCACCAATAATAACCAATGGAGCTGAGGTATACTCTTTTATTTATAATCTTCATCTTTTTAACTTTCTTCCTAGAGATTTTCACTTCCAGTTGTTAATGATTAGTATTACCTAAAGAAACTTATTTGTCTTCACTGTCTAATAATGCCTTCAAGGTTTATGAATGTAAACTCTTGTAATGCTTCAATCCTCATCCATGATGAGAAACGATAGACTTGATATGGCTTGGGAATTAGGATCGGCCGGAATCAGTTTACTTTTTTTTTCTTCCAATTGTCAAGTTCTTACTTTGTTTTTATCTTCTCATATCAACAGCTCCGGGGGAAAACAAGTGCCGTGATAGTATGTTGGCTTCTAGGAAATGGCCACCTTTTTGTTTGGAACAGCATGTTAACTGCTGAGGATTACTACCTCACACTGTTCCCGGTACATGTTTTTGTTTTCATATATTTGTAAAAAGGATGTGCAGTTGAAGTATAAATTTTGAAGGTACTCGCTTTATATATACTGCATTGTTAGGCTTATGTGTGTTTCTTGATTTGGTTTCTTATTTCAAGATTTCCTGTCATTTGTAATTAGTTTGGCTATGTGGTTGGGTTCTATCTATTCGACGCCATTGATCATTATTTCAAACCAAAAAGTAACTAAAAGGAACACTACAATTCACTATACTGATTATAATTTTTTCTTCCTCCGCAGAGATTTCATCCTACTAGGGTCTTCACAGTTGTTTATGTTATAATTACTCTAGGAACAAGCTCAATCCTAACATACTACGAGGCCACAATAAACACAAGAAAGCGAAATTAAATCGGCTATCTCCTTTTCTTTTTAAGTGCCCTAGCAATTCCAGTTGTGAGTACTCTATTCTATTCTTCGCATTTGTCATATATTTGTTCTTTCTTGATTGCTCAGTTTTGCCTACTCCGGTTATTTTCGACTGTTTATAGTTAGACTTAGCTACTTCCGGGAATGGAGGCATTGCGACATACATTGGTCTGTGCTGTATTGTTGTCATCTTTGGACTTGGCGATGGGTGTGTTGAAGGTGGAATGCTTGGCGATCTCTCCTTGATGTGCCCTGAGTTCATACAAGTACGGGGTTCTCTTCTCTTCTTTTTTTTATAATTATTTCACTTTGCTTCTTTATGTTTTCTGTCTTGCTGATGGAAATCGTTGCAGTCATTCTTGGCTGGTTCATCTGCATCAGGAGTTCTGACTTCGGCTTTAAGGATCAGTACTAAAGCAGTGTTCAAAAACTCGAAGAATGGTCTTCGCGTGGGAGCTAGTATGTATAATCAATTACACTTGATTTATTCTTGCTGTCTATGATAAAAAGAGCAAAGTCAATTTTGAAAATATTCGTATAAATGCAGTAATGTTCCTTGTGATCTCCGCGCTCTTTGAATTGCTATGTCTACTGCTCTACGCATTCGTTTTTGCCAAGCTACCCATTGTCAAATATTATCGTTCAAAGGCAGCTTCAGAGGGATCAAAAACAGTTATGGCTGATTTAGCTGCTGCTGGTATTAAAATACAACAAAATGAAACGGTACGTCATTTTCATTTTGACTCAAATGTGAATAAAACTCAAAAGTATTTGACATTTTTTCCAACATAAGATTCTGAGCTTTCTATTTCTCTGCAGTCTGAAGAGGGTTCTAATAATGAAATGGAGCGTCTGAGCCATAAGCAGTTGCTTCTTGAAAACAAAGACTATGCAGTTATTGCGTTTCTGACGACTGTATTGACGTTTTCAATTTTCCCTGGGTTCTTAGCAGAAGATACTGGGAAGCATGGCTTGGGTACATAGTAATACCTTTAGTTTCTCTTCCGAGCATTTTCATTCTTTTTTCCCTACAAAATGGGAATTTCAAACTTAAATAAACAACATAAGCACTCGTTTACCAAATGAGGATGTATGAACTTTTCGTCATCTAGTTGATCCATTAGTAACTCTACTTTCTAACAGTGAGCGGGAATAAAATTTTCAGGTATGCACTTGTGCTAATAGCAATGTTCAATGTGTCGGATTTACTCGGGAAATACATTCCCATGTTAGAAAGCTTGAAGTTGGAGTCAAGAAGAGGCCTTATGATTGCGATCATTTCTCGTTTCGCATTTGTTCCGGCTTTCTATTTCACTGCTAAATATGGAGACCAAGGTTGGATGATACTTTTGACATCCTTGCTAGGGTTAACCAACGGTTATCTCTCTGTTTGCTTCTTTACTGTTGCACCCCAAGGTTATAAGGTTAGTTATGGATTGTAAAATGTTGTGATTTAGCTTAATTATAAGATTAAGAATCAATATCTTTCTCCTTTGTTTTCATTAAATGACTAAAATGTGTTTGCAGGGGCCAGAGCAAAATGCTTTGGGGAATTTGCTTACAATTTGTGTTCTTGGAGGTTTGGTTGTCGGTATAGCACTTGATTGGCTGTGGCTTATTGGCAAGGGCTGGTGAAATAGTGGAAATGATTTTTGTACCGAGAGATTTCTCTCGAAAAATCTCCCGCAACACACATGTGGTGGGACTAAAAACTCACCCCCTGTAATCCCCTAAGTGGGCCCAGGGATTGTGTGAGTGTATCGGGATTTTTCGGGAGAGAATCGTCCGTCAGTGTAGCATTACTGAAAATTTAGTGGCCTTTTCCTTTTTTTGCTGCTTCCACAGTGAACTCCCACCTCATTTAGCTTAAAAAGCCAACACAATTATTTTCAAAGTCAAACTAATGTAAAGAATTCCCCAAGTCCAACCATTTAAAAGACCCTGTAAAAATGAACTTATTTATTGATTCATATGCTTAAGTTGGATTATTCAAGTAATGCAATTTCTTGACAAGATAATAAATTAATAATAGCCTAATATATGAGTCCAATCTCTGATAAGGCATCTTGAAGATAATTGAAAGACAAAGAGAATGCAAAAAAAATGAGGTCATTCCGAGTTCGGATGAAGAAGTTATAGCTAAAACAAGTCTATCATAAAATCGACATCTACAGACCGGTACGTATACTGGGTACGTGTACCGGCGTAACTTGGAATATCGTGAACTGGAGCAATATACATACTTGATACACATACTAAAGTTCCTGGATTTTATTTTAAAGGATGGTATGCAAACCCGGTATGTGTACCATGTGGGCAAAAGTTCACAAACTCTTTTTAGGTCTTTGTTTACTAATTTTTAGGTCGGGTTTCGGAACCGACTAAAATACTTGAACCTCTTGGCGTGGAATCATCTCTTTGGAGCGTGGGCTTAACAAGGTAGAGAGAAAAATTTCTTGTCTTCTGAAAGATAGGGTATTGAACTTCAACGCGTATAATTAAACAACCAATCAAGATGATACTCGGGTTTCCACCGAAACACTTAGTGAAAAATAAGAATACCAATGGCAAATACAAAGATGTTTTTGAAATATCATGGCATCAAGCAAATAAAAATCAAATCATAAAAAATTCTCAAGTTTATAGACTTACCTTTTAGAAGAATCCAAACGTGAATTCTACGGCTTAACCAAATATTAAATATCTTACCTAATACAATATGCATGTGCGCCCCAATTCTTGTGCTTCCCTCACCGTATTCATAGTAGGGCATTTCTAGGTGAGGGTACACTTTCAACACAATAAAGTTGTGTTGAGGTGAACAAGATCTTGCTCACCACAGGTGACTGAAACACAATCTTTTGTACCTATGGATTTTTTACCATCTATAGATTTTGGCTTATTTCGTTTCTTCTTCCACCAATTCTTGTGTTTCACCTTTGGATTATCATGAAGGATATCACCTTTAGAACCTTTCACATCCAAAATCATCTTTCCCAAGAAATTTTTAACTTTCAACATCATGGATTCTGCCTTTTCCATAGAAATGGAATTTTCTGGGAGATCTTTCCTTTTCACACTCAGTGCATCATTGACTTTCTTTGGTGTCCACTTCTAAGTGCATTTAGGAACAACCGGATCCTTCTTCCCATTAATCTCTTCTAGAATTCTCGGAAGAGAATTGGATTGACTATACTTTTGCAAGTTAGTCTTTCTCCAATTGAGAGCATCGGATCTGAGCTCGGGAATGAGGAGAGTGATAGACACATTTTTGTGTATGATTTGATCTCGATTCTATGTATTGTTGGTACTCGATTTTGTACTTATTATGGATTTTTATGTCTTTGTAAATGTTTTTGGAGAAATTAGTTTTTGCGGAGAAGTTGGCTCGAAAAGTGGTATTTGCACCCCCGAAAGGAATTAATAGAGACACCCATAAGATGTGTCAAAGGCACCCCGGAAATACGTTTGAGTCACCCCAGAAAAGTTATATGCACAACCTTGAAAAATAACCAAAGGGAAAAGGTATATACATGTCACAAAACATTTTTCTGCAACCAAAAATTACTCTGAGCTCTCTCTTTATGCTTCCCTACTTGAGACCAACCCTAACTTTAGAATTCTAACTTCACAACGAAAAAACACTTTTTCATCCCTGTGACTGAAGCAATATTGGAACGACCTTGTTTAGATGAAGATTTTCGTGCTCAAGCTTCCGCAACTAATTAGCCACTACAAATCCCCAATCTCAACTAATTAACCACCATTCAAAACAATAACCTATTGTGTAACAAGCATTCAAAACAATACAGTAAAAACTTCATATATTGATACTCCATATATTAATAAACTCTATATATTAATAAAAAATTGGTCCAAACTTGTAAAATCATATAGAAAATAACCTCCATATATTAATAACCTTTATATATTAATAATTTTGTTAGGTCTCAAATATATTAATATATGGAGTTTTTACTGTAATTTGAAATGCCTCTAATATTCAAAACATAGTATAGTTGCAATTTCTTCACGACAGATGCAACGGAAACGGAAGGAGAAAGTTTTGATCATGCAAGATATTCCTTGATTCTCATTTCCACATTGATCTCCCAGCATAACTAGTGCACGTGGATTTGTTCACGGCAGGAATCATTAGGTCATAACGTTCTTTAAAATTAACAAGAACAGATATAAAATTCTGCAACAGTATAACCACAAGGGTCCATAGTTCAGTGGTAGAGCATTTGACTGCAGATCAAGAGGTCACCGGTTCGAACCCGGTTGGGCCCTTGTTACCGGTATTTTTTATAAACTTTAAAGTAAGTTTACCCGTTCATTTTACACATTTCATTTTTGAAGACTAGCTAAGTTAAAGAAAGCTCCTCTCTTACTCTTCAGCTCTTGATAGGTACCACGCTCGACCACCCTACCATCACCAACAAAAGCAATGGAATCAAGTTTCTTGATTGTGTTGAGCCGATGTGCCACTATAATGGTTGTCCTCCCTACCATTATTCGGTCTAGCGCTTCTTGCACAACCTGTTCTGACTGTACATCAAGAGCACTAGTGGCTTCATCAAGTAACAAAATAGTTGGGTTTCGAATGATCGCTCTTGCTATGGCTATCCGCTGTTTTTGCCCTCCTGATAGTTGCACTCCTCTGTCTCCGCATTCAGTTTCATAACCATTCTTCAGAGTTCTGAACATAAAAAGGATAATTCTGTCAGGAAAGCTCCAAATATGTGCATTGTGTATGCAAGTATATATAAAGTGAACATAATGCGAGTAACTTACGAGATGAAGTCGTGTGCATTGGCAGCTTTAGCAGCCTCAACCACCTCAGCTTCAGATGCCTCCAACTTCCCAAATACAATGTTATCGCGTATGGTACCTGAATAGATAACAGGCTCCTGACTAACCAGTGCAGTGTGTCCTCTGTACCATGCTAGGTTAAGTTCTCTCAAGTCAACTCCATCTACCTTGATCACACCTCTCTCGACATCGTAAAATCTTAAGATCAT
The DNA here is from genome assembly GCF_003573695.1 of Papaver somniferum. Taxonomy (NCBI): domain Eukaryota; kingdom Viridiplantae; phylum Streptophyta; class Magnoliopsida; order Ranunculales; family Papaveraceae; genus Papaver; species Papaver somniferum. Next base: position 79,334,263 of record NC_039359.1, on the reverse strand, counting down.
TCCTATTATCGTGGATTTACCGCACCCGCTTTTTCCCACAAAACCAATACTTGTACCGGCCTTCACCTTCAAAGAAAATTGGCGCAACACTAAAAAGTCAGGCCTACTTGGGTACGCGAAATCAACTTTGTTTATCTCTATTGCACCAGAAATTCTCTCTAATTTCGACGAGTCCGCGCTGTCATTTTCCTGCGAAAACTTTGATTTATTACATATTTGCATTTGCAATTATGGAAAAGGTTTTGTAGACTGAGAAGTAAAAGTGCGCGTCTACCTGACAAGGTCCTTCAATCAAGGATTTCCGGTCTAGCACCTCGAACACTGATGCAACAGCAGTCGCACCCTTTGCTAAGTCAGACGTCATGCTCCCAGCTTCGGCAATAACCCTGCCGGTGCTTACCAATATGAAGAAGGTCTTAAAAACATCTCCAGAAGATATCTGACCTGACTCAACTAGCTTTCCGCCATACCAAAAATCCAATGCCCACGACATATAAGTAAGGCATAATGCAGAGCCCATCCCTATACCTGCAAACCATGATTTCTTTGTCGCTTCTTTTCTTGGCTCTTCTTGAGCTTCATCAAAGATCTGGAGAACTTTGCCAACGCTCCCGAAGGAGGTCACAACTCTGTGATTGTACACAGCTTCAACAGCAATTTGAGTACTTTGATGTTGTGCCTTGACGAAATTCGTGGATATACTAGAGAGTAGAACTTTGCGAGTGTAAAAGCACAAAATTGTTAATGGTTGAACTGCAATCATGACCAATGCGAGCTTCCAAGCTACGAATAGACCCATAATCATGGCTATAGTGACAGATGACGAAGTTTGGAGTAACAGAGAAACCCGGTCGGCAACTAGTGATTTAACTAACGAAGCTTCATTGCTTAGACGAGAAGACAGTACCCCGCTAGAGTTTTGCTCTTGATCGAACCAAGCGGCTTCGAAGGTGAGGATCTTCTCTAACATTCTCAATCTTATTCTTCTGGTTAAACGTTCACCCATATACGCAAAATTATAGTGTTGGATGAGGTTTACTATGATGGAGACGACGGTGAGGGATGAGAAGATTAATGTATATGTACGTATACGCGCTTTCATCTCGTCGTGGTTTTGAATGAAGAATGCAGCAATCATACCACCAACTGTTAAGGCATATATTGGTTGCACTGCTCCAAAAACTACCGCTGAGAGACTGCCAACTAGGCCTTGTTTCCATTCCGGAGAATTCATAGATAAAAGGCGTCTAAAAGATGGAGGAGGATAAGAGGGTGCGATGGATGTGTTGTCAAAGGCTAATGGAGAAGCGAAGCAGGAAGAAGCAGGACTTGATCTCGTTAAGCTTAAGCGGTTTGCACTACTTCTAGTAATTGAAGAACGAAACTCGGATACCGCCATCTCGTGATCATCCACACTAAATTGCCTTTGTAATTTTGCTAGTTTTGCATACTGGCCATTTTTCTTACTAATGAGATCACTGTGAGAACCGTTTTCGATAATACAACCTCCACTGACAACCGCAATTTGATCTGCATTTTTTACAGTTGAAAGTTTGTGTGCGACAACCTGATAATATGAGGTACAAAAATGTGAGAGTATATAGCTAAGGTGCGCAACTAGCAAATATGAGCAAATATGTACGTACCAATGTTGTTCTTCCCGTAGAGGCTTGATCAAGGGCATTTTGGACTAGTGCTTCAGATTCTGAATCTAATGCACTAGTTGCTTCATCTAGAAGAAGAATTGAGGGGTTCTTGATAATGGCTCTAGCGATGGCAATTCGTTGCTTTTGCCCACCGGATAAAAGAGCTCCACGTTCACCGACCTTAGTTTCATATCCTTCTGGTAACTGCCTTATGAAGTTATGAGCATTAGCTGCCATAGTTGCAGCTATAATCTCATCCATGGTTGCATCTGGTTTTCCAAACATGATGTTCTCCTTTATCGACGTTCCAAATAATGCGTGGTCCTGACTAACAAGACCCATTTTCCCCCTTATGCATTTCAGTTGCAGCTTCTTTATATCTACGCCATCAATCTTTATTACTCCACTATCTGAATCATAAAACCTTTGTAACAATGCGATTGCAGTCGACTTTCCGCACCCGCTTGCCCCCACAAGTGCAACTGTTTGCCCTGCCTGAACCTTAAGATTGAAATCTCTGAGAACAATTGAATCCGGCCGGGACGGGTATGTGAACTCCACGTGCTCGAATTCAATTTCACCGTGTACTTGATCTAATACCAGACCATTTGTATCCTCCCCGTCAATTATAGGAACCCGGTCGATCCTCTTGAAAATTCTAGTTGCAGCAATTGAAGCTTCTGTGAAATACTTGAGATCAGGAAGCGCCACTCCAAGAGATCTGCATTACATTTTGCAATCTGTTATTAAAAATGTACTCAAATACTTGACAACCATAATATGCACATAAATGTTATAGATAGAAAACTACGTACAATCCGCTTAAGACAAAAGTGATTCCTGCAGCGTAAATGTTTCCTCCACTCTCCCCTTTGTACATTACCAGATGACTACCATACCAGGCAAGAAATGCCCATATCGTAAACGAAAGACCAGTACTGCCTACAGCTAGCCCTTTTGCAATACCTTGTTTCATACCAAGCTTCACTGTTTTATCAAGAATCATTGAATATCTCTCAACAATCCTCTTTTCAGCCGTGAACGAATAAACTGTTTTGATTGAGCTCAAAGCTTGCTCTACAATCATGTTTGCTTTACTGTATTCTTTGTGTGATTTCTTTGAAAGATGAAGGAGGTATTTCCCATATATGATACCGGGAATAATGAGAAGGATTATTAAGGGAAGGGCTAACAACGCAAGTCTCCACGAGAAGTACATTGAGAATGCAAGTCCAGAGATAAATGCCGATGTGTGCATCAAAAATAGTGGCACCTGTTATTTGTGAGATCAAGTTCATGCACACTGTTAAATTCTCATCATCTCAGTAATTACTAGTCACATTACTACATTCAATACTTAGTAAACAAAATAAGCACACTAGTAAGGGCCAAGACAGAGTTCTTAACTGGCTCTTGCTCCAGAGAAGGAGCCAAGTAAGGGGCTAGCAGGTCAGTTTCCTCTCGAAGTATATTTATGTCTAGCTATTGTCCTCGTAAAATAACGAACTACCTCCGTTTTTAGAAAACAGGTAGTATCACTTTTTAGTTTTAGCCTAGAAATATGTCACATTAAAAATGCAACAGTAATTCTTTTCCAGAAAGGGGGAGTATAATTTGAAGATCCTCCCCACTAAAATTTAAAGACGGCAAGGAATAAGTTGTAGCTTTTCTAAAAGGGAAATTGTCTTTACATTTTTAGTGGAAATGCATGATACTGATATACCTATAAATACTACTTTAGCTTTCGCATTTTCTTTTGATCTACTTTAGGTCTAATTAGCTTTATCTTTTTCTTTTTGATTAATAATAGTCCATTATGAGCTACAGACACACCTACACCGCTTTAGTTTATCATCTACTACATTCTACAGGATCTGCAGTGAAAAGGGAAAAGTGGGGGTAGGAAGCGAAAATGGGTTCGGAAAAGTTCATACCACCCAGGCAATCAGATCGTGCACAATAATACTATTTAGCTACCAATGCATGCATGTGTCAGAATTCTCAATGAAAAGCCGTAATGTTCATGCTTGGGCGATTATAAATACGTACGTACACTACACTAATTTAACGTGTTGGAGATTTAAAAATATAGAAAAAAAATTGACAGGCCGTTCCTCAGGAAGAATCCAAAACCGTCCTCTCATTTTAAATCATTTTTTTTTCGGGTGGGTTTCATTCGCATGGAATCTACCGTTCCAAAGTAAGATTTTATTTCAGGTCATCTAAAACAACGGTCGATCAAGAATTATGACCCGGGATTTGAAAGTTTTGCATTTCTTACCTTTTCACTAAGAACTTCTTGAATGAGAGATGTATCTTTTGAAATGCTGTTAATAATCTCTGAAGTGGTTGCTTCTTGTGAATCGAAAAATCCAACTTCTTGTCTAAGAATCGACTCCAAAAACTTATACCGAATCCGAAGAACTTGCCGTTCACTTGTTCTGCTCCAACAATATCCTTCTGCGTAGACATATTTGATCAGTAAAAAGGATCAGTCTATGAAAAAATATTTGGATTCTAATTACTTATAATATATATATATATTGGATGCTGAAAACTGAACACTTACCCATAAAACACACCACCAAAACTGCTAATCCCAAATAAACAAAATGCAAACTGGCCTATAATATTCAAAACCAAAAATTATGAGAATTCTGGTACTTATCTGAAGAAGAAAGAAAAAAATGAGGTGGAGTTAGGCTTTCTTACGTACCTTTTCGACTTCAGTCATGAAATTTCCATTATTTTGGGTTGTCTTACCATACCCTAAGCTATTCATGAGACGACTAGCGAAAACTAGTAACCAGTTGGTTGACATGCCATCACCTACTGCTCCAATAGTACCCAGCACCATTAGCAAAACATCAATCCAATCAGCATACCTGAATATTACAGCTAATGATTTACTCTCCTCTTTGGATGAAGAATTATTCATCATGATACAAAGAATAGAATGCTGGTAGTTTGTGCAAGATCGTAACCGAAGAGCGCGCTCTGGAAGTTCTTAATCAAGTAGATTTATAGTTGCTAATTAATCATGCATCATATATTGAGTATGAATGCATTAGTATTTACGTGATAGCTCATAAGCTTTATTTTATATGTAGGGTTGGTTACATATACTTTGTGATACTGTGTTTTCTTCTTTTTTCTAAGTTGCTTTTCGATTCAAAATATTAAATTATGGAGAAACATCTATGCATGGGGTGGTCAGTTGGTCACTACTCGAGAATGTTATTGATTGCAACCCTAAATTGGGTCGTTTTGCACCTTTTAAAAGTTAATTTTATAATTATAAAACTCTAATTCGTGGTGTCATACTTGTCTAGCTAGCTCAGCTAAGTAGCTTTAGCTTTGCATTGATATCCTGAGGTGATATAAATATAAACTATTATATCTCCACATGTCTATATTAGTTATACTTTTGGCTAAAGATTGAACGTTGAACCCTTTGTTATGGTTAGGTGAGGACAAAAACTTGTAATGCTTTTTGATCAATACCATTAGCTTTTGCAAAGCAGATCAAATATACCCGTGCTGTGCGTCTGCATTAAAGAGTTGTTAGCTGCAATGACCATTAACACAAAACCTTAGGATTGGTGCAAATGCCGTATGGCCCATATGTAAATATTAGAATCAAAGGCCACATAGTTTTTTTTTTTTTCTTTTGTAAAAGGCCAGATGGTTGAACTGTAGAAATTGCTGCGATTGCACAGAAGATATGTTGTTATCCCCACATTTCTATATTCATTACTTTTTAATAATGTTTGATTAACTCCAAGATATGGCTAATTAAGGACAAAAAAGTTGTAATGCTTCGTGATCATACCATGAGTTATATTGCAAAGCGGAATAAAGGAAAAATATTCCCATGCATTTGCATCAAGGAGTTTGTTAGCAGTGTGGCCGTTAAATAAAACCTTAGGATTGGTGCAAAAGCCGCATGTAAGCTAAGATAAGTGTAGTGTCTGTTCTTATCAGTGTAATATGTGATATGTAGACCATCTCCTCGCACGATATTAAATTAATTTTTTTATGAGGAGTTCCCAGCTTGGTTAAGTGGTTTTTTCATAAATTAACACGAAATATATGTCCCGCTGGTACATATAAATTATAATAATTTTGAAATTGAGTGGCTTTGCCCGGTTCTATAATTGGATGAACAAAAAATTTATATGATAAAATGTAATCTAAGAAATAATATTTAGTTTGAATAATACTCCGGGTTAGTTGTGCAACTCATGTTTCTTCGTTATGTCAATGGCTACCTAATTATTCGAAATCGGGTGATTTGGATTGGTTTCATGTCCTAACATTTTCCCATTAAAATTTGGTGACCGATAGGTAGAATCGTATATAACCGATAAGATTTCGGGTTCTAATTGGTTCCATAGGCAGGTTTCGGATCTTTATTTATTTTGGTATACATATTCTTTCTTTTTTTGTATACTTATTCAAAATTTAAGGATTTTGATAAGTTTGGACTTTTAGATTTTTATCATTTTTTAGAATTTTCTTCAATTTTATTTTCAGTCATAACTAATAAAGAACAACAGTAATTGTATGTAAAAGTGTATCAGATTTAAACCAAAATAAAGAACATTTACGATTTTTATGAAGATCTCTTTATTTTCTAAATATCCAATCGGTACTCATGTATCTTACCGGTCTGAGTTCACCAATTCACTTAGGATATGGATCAGGAACCATTATGAACGACCTTGTTATGATAAATCGGTCTTGTTTCGGTTTTAAAGGATTTTAAACCGGCTTGGTGTGCGGTTCTAAACTTTAAAACCTGATATAAATGGTTCGGTATATGATTTTGACGTGAAAGCCGACCGAACCATCCGGTTCAAACCGATTGCTAGGATCACTAATTAAATTATTTTTTTAAGCATACATCTTATTAAAAAAAATAGTATTTCCTGGTCCCATATTTTGGTTGATGAACTTCCTATCTGACTTCCATCCGCCGCATGATTGGCCAACCCGTCGGCTGCTTGATTTCCTTTTCTATAGTTGTGCTGAACAGCAGCCTGCGAGATCTGATGAAATCTAAATTTTATTTCCTCAACCATTCCTGCTATGTTCCAAGGTGGAGGGGTAGAGGAAGTGATGAAGCGCAGTAGGTTTTCTGAGTCGGTTTCAAAGAGAATTTTTGGACATTGTCTTTCTGTTTCTATTCTTGAAGCCAAAAGCATGGCCCAAGTTTTCGCAGTTAATGCAGTTGTAATTCCCAGTGGTTGAGCTAGGTCCAACAACGCTCGTGTGTTTGAATCTCTGCAATGAACCCTGCCCCTCCAAATCCTGGCCATGGATGACCTCTGGCAGCTCCAACCGTGATAATCTTGATCCAGTTGATGTATGGAATGGACCATCCTACCGATATTGTTGATATCCTGTTGTTTCTTATTGGGTGGTTAAATATCGGTGCATCTCTTGGAATAATTGGTGGTAAAGAGTGTAGAGCCTCGTAGTATTCTTGTTGCAGTTTTTGTGCCCAGGCTAGGATTTCTTCCGAATTGTTTTCTTTTGTTGGTAAATTAGATCATTCCTAGCCATCCATAAGGTCCATAATAGAAAACAAAAAGAGGATATTACAGATGTTGACGCAGGTTGTTGGAGGATTTAAGAAATGGTTGCTTGAGGTATTAAGGTGAAAGTTGGTGGGGGATTGGAGTTTGGTGAATTTGTAAGTTGATTGAATAAGGTGTTTCATGAATTAGTTGTCGTTGGACATGAATTAGAAGGTGACTTGCCAATTCTGGATCTATGTTGCATCTTGGGCATATGTATGAGTTGGTCAAATGGATGTGATATAAGAGAGAGAAGGTTGGTAATCCTTCATTGATGGCTTACCACAAGAAAATCCGAATTTTTGGTGGACATGGTAAAGTCCATAGACATTTGGTATATGGTAGAGGGGTGTGATTTGGTTGACCCTGGGTTAGACATTTGTATCCTGAAGAGGTAGTGTAGTTTCCAAATTTTGAGTGTGGCCAGATAATTTTATCCTGGGGACTATTTTCGGGAAGGTGGATGTTTATGATTTTTTGGATTATAGGATTGGGAACGGCACTGTTTAATTGTTCATGGTTCCAGGAATGGCATATTGGGTCGATGATATCCGCTACCATTCGGATTGGGTAGCATTGTGTTGGATCTAGATTTGTTGAGTGTGGAATCCAATTGGCTTCTATGGGGTTGATAGTCCATATCCAATACGATGAAATATTAGATGTTGCATGGTAGGGACAATTGATGCCAGTTGTCTCCATTGAGGACTGGAGGAGGAGGGTATAGAATAAATGCCTTGTAGAATTGCTTGTTGATCAAGATACTTTATACTGAAAAGACTTCCGCAGATAGAGTTAGGTTTTTCATGTAGATTTCATATTCTCTTCATGAGAAGTGCTTTCTTATGATCACTACTCTTCTTTATTCCTAGTCTTCCTTCGGATAATAGTTTTGTTACTTTATCCCATCCTATAGGGTGGAGTTATTTAGTTGTTGAGTCGTGTCCCCATAAAAAATCTTTGGTGATACAATCTATTTGTTTGTGAATATTGGAGGGTAGGTTTTGTGTTTGCATGATGTGATTTGAAGTGGGAATTAGAGAGGTTTTGATTAGAGTGAGACTTCCGGCTGGAGTTAGGAATTTTGTCATTCATCCTTTAGATTTTCGGGCTAATCTCTGTAGGAGGGGAGCGAAGGTTTGATTGGATGTCCTTCCATGTCTGAATTGGACTCCCAGATAGGTTTGAGGTTTTGATGTAGCCGACATATTGAAGAATTGATGAAGATCGTTTATCTTGCTCGGGTATAGGTTTGGATCGTTAATTAATGTTAATCCTAGCTCTCCAATTATCGGTATCTAAAAACTAAATGACCTAATCTCTCTTATCTTCTTCAGTTTTTGTTTCTCGATTCTTTTCTTTCACCCTCTCAAGTCTCATCTCACTCTCAAGTTCTTACCAGATTCTCTTCATCTTCATTTCTTCTTCTTTGATTAGTTCATCACCACTATGAATATTTACTTTGAACTGTAATTAGTTAAAACTGCAATTTAACCCGAACCCTACCGACCCAAAACTGGACAGCTTAAAATCGAACCGAAAATAGGTCGGGAAAGGTTGGTTTTAAGAAGGAAAACCGAGGGAGTAGCTGTTCGGACAGTAGTTTTAGCTGAAACCCGAACCAACTGACCCATGTGCATCTCGTACTACTCTTAACTAATATAACGATGGAAGTTTAATTATTATTATTTCGCAGACTATTGTTCTTTTGTCCAACCACTACCAATTGTTGGTGAAATAATTTTATTGAAGGTGATTTACTTATTTTAAATCTTTTTTTTCTGAAGGAAAAGGTTAAAATATTATTAGAAAGAAAAAAAGAAGTACATAGAAGAGAAGCACCGAAGCGAAACAAGAGGAAAGGAAAAAGCCTACTCCAAATACAAAGAAAGCAACAAAGTCCAGAACAACAGTCTAGGAAACAAACTACAAAATAGCCACATAAGGCGAAGAGAAAACCCTTCGGCTTATAGAAACAAAAAAGTTCTAGTCAGCTATTAACCCAAAAGCACAACATCACACCAAGCAAAAGAAAACACAAATGCCTAATAGACCGAATAAGTTTGCAAACAAACACAAGACAAATCTAACTAAACCTTTTGAGTTTGAGATCTTTGGACTCTCCCAAAATTTTCCTTGTCAATACCTTTCATACTTTCACATTGCAGCTTTACAAGCTCATGATTAGTTCTTTTAAGAGCTTTTCTTTCATACTTTCAAATTTTCAATAAAGACTCTCTAAAAACTCTATGAGAATCACTAGAAATCTCTATATTTTCAAAGAGTTTATGGGATCACTCAAATAAAAAATCAAAAAAAATTTATAGAAATATCATTTGACTACCCATGTTATCGTTTTGACAATGTTTATAAACCTGACCGCGGGTCAACTGATGAACAAGGTGTTTGGCAAAATGCAAAAGGTAAAGCTAGTAATTCTTCTAATGGTTTTTGATCTGCCTGCGACCCTAATGCATCGCTGCTTAAAAAAATTAATAGAAGTACATATTCCGCTAGTCGTATCTAATAAGGCACTAAACTGACGATCTTTTTATTAACTAGAACACCACTGCCACGGTGGGGAGGGCCGACCGTACAGAAGACAAATATCCCAAATTAATAAAAGTAAAAGTATCAATTTTCCTGAAGCGGGGGAGTACATAATTTTATTAGTTGCAATGGAAAATATTGTTGATACATAAAGAAAAATATAGCTGCATAATGTGTCATCCATCTTTTGTGGTGGTTCGCATAATGTTATGTATTCAATTTTCAAAAATTGAGCCTTAAAGGATAAACATCTCCATTTTTTTCGTAAAAACTTTAAATTTGATATTGTTGTTTGTACTCATCGTGTAGATCTCTTTAAAAGTTTTCTAACGAGATAAAATTTGTAAAATTCTAAGGCATGGATTTCTAGATATGTTATATTCTAGTATGCTTGCCAATTATACCCCTGAAAAAATAGGATACATAAAGGAAAATATAACACATAGGGAATCATGTGAAAAGACTTCACCAAAAAAACCTCACCAAATCCAATCTCTTTATCAAATTGGACATTTGTGTTGGGTTTCATTTTACAAAAAAGTGGCCATAAAAGGGACTCCCTCCCTTCAGGGCCTTCGGGTCGATCGGCCCAAATATCTCAAAAAGAAATAGAAGGATGTGTATCCTCCTCTAATAAACAATCTCACTTGCACTTCCTCCTCCCAAGATAACTAATTGGCATGGATATTAATATCGTTGCATGAAAGAAAAGTTTCTCTCTCTTTGACTTTGGCCGGGCGATTTTGACCAAAAAGTCAAGGGTTTAGGGTTTTCATTTCTGCTAATTTCTGGTTTTGATCATCATGGTTGATGGTGGAGGGACAGATAAAGTTACTACGGGATCGTCTCTACCTACTTCCTCCCACCAGGCAGAGGGTGCATCTGTGGGAGGTTCTTGTTCTGAAGATAAGAGGGTTTTTAGTTCGAAGATTATTTGGTCTGAATTGAAGAAGGAATTAATACCGGATTCCTATTTAGATTTTGAGGATCTTGGTTTGTCTGAAGGTAAACAAGTTGCTGATATTGTTTTAGAAGATGTGAAATAAGATCTTGAGCACTGTAAGGACCTTGTTATTGGAACTATTGTTGGTAAGAAATTTCCTTATATGTTATTGAAGAATACTCTGCAAAGAGCCGAAGACCTAAGGGATTAATGCATATGACAATCCATGGTGAGTCTTTATATGTTTTTGAGTTTGATGATGAGTCTGATCGTATTGCTGCTATTGAGTATGGCCTTGTTTATATTTCTCAGCAACTATTTTTTGTTAGACCTTGGCATCCTTTAATTGAGCAAGAAATTGCAGAGATGAAAATTGTTCCTGTTTTGGTTAACTTAAGGAAGGTCCCATTACATATGTGGAATTCAAAAGCTCTTTCTAAGATTGCTAGTGTGATTGGAAAACATATTATGATGGATAAACTTACTGCTACTAGAGCCAGGATGAGTTTTGCTAGAGTGATGATTGAAATTAATGTTGATTGTGAATATCCTTGTTCTATTCTAGTATTTTATGAAGGAAAACATGTTGTAGATGTCACTGTGGAATATCCTTGGAAAGCTCCTAAGTGTAATACTTGCAATTCTTTTGGGCATGTTGTTGTTAAATGTCCTTGGGCCAAACCAAAAGAAACTGTTGTGGAATCCCCTAAAAAGATTGATAGTGTTGGGAATCAATAGGCTTGGGTGGTGAAAGGTTCTAAGAAGTCTAATTCTCAGCTGGTTATTACTACTACAACAACTGATGTTCCTAATTCTGAACAAGTGAGTATGGAGGAGGTGGTTGTTTCTCCAGAGGGTAATAAGGAAAATGTGTTTATGGAAGAAGAGAAGAATGTGAACATACCTACTGCAAATAAGTTTGATGCTTTTCTTGAGATTTTTCAAGATTCACAAAATCTTGTGAACAATTCTGGAATTCTTGTTATATCTAGTATCATTGGTTCTTCAGGGGATACTTCTGGAAGTCAACATCCTCTATCTTCTGGAGGCTCAAAAGGTAAATCTTTCTTTAAAGGAAATATTTCTTCTAATTTGTCTAGTCTGGATCCTAAGGGACCAGATCTTAAGAAATCAAGGCCTGTTAAGAGGCCTCTTATTGCCTTAAATAATGTTTAAAGTATGAGGCTGGAATATTAGGAGGTTGAATGACTATCTAAAACAGCATGAAGTAGCTAGGTTTATTAGTTCAAATAAATTATGCATGGTGGGTATTGTTGAAACCCATGTTCAAGTTCAAAATAAGGATGTTGTTAGGCTAGGTATAAATAAAAACTGGCATTTTTTAGATAACTATGATAATGATTCTTCTAGGAGAATATGGGTGTGCTGGAACCCTCTTGAAATATCTATGAAGTTGCTGCATTCTGATGCTCAAGCTATATTTTTGGAAGTTACTACCTGTAGGAATTCGAAGTTTGCTATTACATTTGTTTATGGGGATAATGATAGTACTAGAAGAACTGCTTTATGGAATGATTTAATTGCTTTTTCTGGTAGTAATGATCTCCCTTGGGCTGTTATTGGAGATTTTAATGAAATCTTAAATTTTAATGAGAGGATTGGTGGGAATAGTAGTAGTCACTTTTCCTCTATGAATGATTTTATTCACTGTATTGAAGAAGCTTTGCTATTTGATCTTCCTTTTTCGGGTGATTTCTATACTTGGTCAAATAAGTAGATTGGTCCTGGTAGAATTGTATCAAAAATTGATAGAGTTTTGGTTAATATTGAATGGGTTTCTATTTTTACTAAATCTAAAACAGATTTCTTAACCCATGGGATTTCTGATCATTCTTCTATGGTGATTTATGTGTATGAGAAACGCAATCATGGTCCTCCTCCTTTTAGATTTTTCAATTATTTAACTGAAGAGAAGGATTTTCTTGATATTGTGAGGAATGTTTGGAGTGGGAAAGCTAATGGTAATCCTATGTTCATCTTGGTTTCTAAACTTAAAAAGGTGAAACGGAAAATGATTAGTTTAAGAAGGGATATGTTTTCTAATGTTTCTGAAGCTGTTGTTGAAGCTAAGAAGGTGATGATTATAGCTCAAGAGGATGTTAAGACTTCTCCTCTAAATGCTAGTGTAGCTTCTGTGGAGAAAATAGTTGTGAGTAATTATGCTAGATTGGCAAGACATGAAGAATCTATTCTTAAGCAACAATCTAGAGTTCAATGGATGGATTTGGGAGATTCAAATATTCAGTTCTTTCATAGCTCTGTTAAGGAAAGGAGATGTAGAAACAATATTTTATCCTTAAAGAATTCTAATCGGGTGATGTTGGATGAAGATAAAGAAATTGCTCTTGAGTGTACTTCCTTCTTTTCTAGTTTGTTTACTGGTGCTGGTTCTTCTGGTATTAATAACTCTGATGCTGAATTTATTCAATTTGCTAAGGTGGTGAGTGATTCTGATGCAACTAATTTGGTGGCTCCCATTACTAGGGATGAAATTCTCTATGCGCTTTCTTGTATTGGTTCCAGTAAAGCTCCGGGCCCAGATGGCTTTACAAATCATTTCTTTAAAGTTTGTTGGTCAATCATTGAGGCTGATTTTGTCAAGGCTATTCAGAATTTCTTCACCAGTTTCAAGTTTCTTGGAGAGGTAAACAACACCTTTTTAACCATGGTTCCTAAAATTGATAATCCTTCTACTATTGCTGAATTTAGGCCCATCTCTTGTTGTAATGTCATTTACAAGTGCATAACTAAAATCTTAGCTATTAGAATGAAATATGTGTTAAAAGATTTAGTTAGTGCAAATCAATCTGCGTTTATTTCTGGTAGATCTATCCAGGATGATATTTTACTCACTCATGAGATTGTTAGAAACTACCATAGAGATAAGGGTCCAACTAAATGTGCTCTGAAAATTGACATTAGGAAAGTGTATGATACTGTAAGCTGGGATGCTATAATTTTATGTTTGAAGAGAATGGGTTTTCCTGATATTTTTGTAACTTGGATTTATACTTGTATATCTATGGCGAAGTTTGCGGTGCTTGTTAATGGATCTCCTTATGGATACTTTTCATCCAGTAGAGGGATTCGTCAGGGGTGCCCTTTATCCCCTTATTTGTTTGTCATTGTAATGGAAAGTCTCAGTATTTTTGTTAAGTATCAGGTGGATATTGGCAGATATGAGCTTTATCCTAAGTGTAAGTTAACTAAACTAACTCACTTATATTTCGCGGATGATAATCTGGTTTTCTTTAAAGGTTCTTTATCTGCTGTTGCTTCTCTTAAATCTTCTATTGAAGACTTAAGTCAGTTCTCAGGCCTTGAGATAAATAAATCGAAGACATCCCTCTATTCTTCTGTTGTACATCCTTCAGAACTTAATCAGATTATTCATTTCTTGGATTGTAGTACTGGTGAGTTGCATGTGAGACATCTTCGTATGCCATTGATTACTTCTAATTTATCTTATCAAGATTGTCTTCTTCTTATTTCTAGAGTTTCTAAAAGGACTAAGTCTTGGAAATCTAAAAAACTTTCTTATGCTGGAAGACTTTTGCTGATTAAAGTAGTGCTTATGGGTATGATTTTTTTCTAACTATCTTGTTTTATTCTCCCTAAAAGGGATGTCAAGGAGTTAAACTCTATATGTAAGAGATTTTTATGGGCTGGAGCTGGACTGGAGAGAACTCATCATCCAATAAGTTGGAATGTTGTTTGTACTCCTTATAATGATGGGGGTTTAGGAGTTAGAGATGTGGAATTAACAAATTGTGTTGTTAATCTAAGACATATGTGGGACATTTTTAGTTGGAAAGATACCATTTGGACTGACTGGGTGCATAAGAATCTTATTAAAGGTAGAGATTTTTGGTCTCTACAAGTCCCTCATGATGCTTCTTGGTGTTGGAGAAGATTGTTAGAGCAGAGGAAAGTAGCCAAAGATTTATTTATGCACATCATTGGAGATGGTGAAAGTACTTGGTTTCTCTCTTATTTATGGCATCCAAATGGTAAATTGACTGATTGGGTAGTCAGGACTCTATAGATGAGTTATGCTTATCTAGTGACTGTAAAGTTGCAGATTTTGTTGATGAGGAAGGATGGTATTTCCCTGAAGCATTGGAGGAGGACCTTTCTCAGACTATTGTGCAGCTGAAGGAGGTGGATTGTGATAAATCTGTTTCTAATTTGATTGTTTGGAAGCCTAGTTCATCTGGGGTTTATACTATGAAGGATACTTACAAGACCTTAGCTGGTGAAAAGGATTATGTTGTGTGGTCTTCTCTTTTCTGGTTCAAATCTCATATTCCCAGACAATTTTTTATTACTTGGCTTAGTCTGCATGGGAGACTAAAATCTAGAGCTAAAATGGTGAAGTGGGGAATTATGCAGGTGTCTACTTGTGTGTTATGTGATGATGAGGATTGTGTAGAGGATGAGAACCATATATTTCATTCTTGTGACTTTGCTTCTACTATTTGGATTGGCCTTCTTCTTAAAATGGGTTACTCTAGGCATCTGAATAGCTGTTGGAAGGATGAAATTGACTGGTGTATCAATGCTTTTAAGGGTCAGGGTTTCGTGGCTAGGATTAAGAAACTTATCTTGAACAGCTTTGTTTACCATGTTTGGAGGGAGAGAAAGAACAGAATCTTTCAAAGCAAATATTCTTCAGCCGATAAAGTGGGTTATGCTATTTTATCTGATGTAAAAATTAAGATGCTTTCTAGATCATGCAAGGTTGAGGACTCTCCCCAGTCAAGATGTATTATGGAAGTGTTTGAGGGTGCAAACAGTTTCTGCTGATTTCGGAAATTTCGTGTGTGGGTGAGACACGAGTCTAAACCCTAAACAATGTACTGCACGGGAGTACTTTAGATTCAAGAGATCAATCTGTACAAATCCGTCCTAAACCAAGAAATGGCCGTTCCAGACTTGCTTCGGTCACAAAGTGAAGGAGAAGGGTTGGTCTTAGGAAGGGAAGCAAAGAGAGTGTTGAGACCAGAATAGTTGATTTCTGGAAGAGTGGTTGTTTTACGACTTGTATCAGAAAGTGAAACGTTAGCAACGTGGGAAGCTAACAGGTGATTTCTGAGTGTTGTATTCTCCTGACCAAAAACTTGTCCTTTGGTGGAAATAGGTGAGACCTATTTATACAAGTCGCAACAAAACGTACCTTGGTCTCGTAAGAAGTGGAAAACGGTTGAGTAAATGGAAGAAAGAGGTAACGTTTGACGCCTGGAATTGATGTTTCCATAATGAAGGAAACATTTCACCATTAATTCCTGTATTTACTAACCGCCTCACTCTTACGACACTTTCTTGTAACGGGCGTAGTGTACACCGCACGCTGTAAACCGCCAGACCAATACCCTGATGAGCATCCCCCAGTTTGTGACATGTTTTGATGTCTCGAGTGTTTTGTGTAGCATGTTACTATTGTTTGGCAAGTTGATATTGGGAGGCTTGCCGGCTCGATGATGACCTTTGATGGTCGAGATTTTGCATCTTGAGAGGAACGTTAGCCGTTGATTTTGGTTACCTTTCGTTGGTAGCCAGTGGCGTGCCACAGTGCTGGCATGGATTGTGCATGCTCTTGGCGTGGCTAATTAGGGTTTGGTGTCGTGACCATAGAATTGGCATAGCTAAGTGTGCGTCGTGGCCAAAGAGTTGGCAGCGTAGCCAAAGGTTGCCACAAGTCGTTTGGTTTAGTGGCGAGCTTGTACGGCTGAGATTTGCATCTCAGAAAGAAGGATAGCCGTTGATTGTTGCAACCTTCTGTTTAGCAGTCAGCGGCATGGAGGCATGGCCGACATAGCTTTTGCGCGGCCAAATTAGGGCTTTGGCACCGTATCCAAGAGATTGCCACAAGTCGTTTGGTGGCATGTTTGTACGGCTGAGATTTGCATCTCAGAGGGAAGGTTAGCCGTTGATTGTTGCAACCTTCTGTTTGGCAGCCAGCGGCATGGAGGCATGGATTTTGCGTGGGCAAATTATGGATTTGGCACTATGGCTAAATTAGGGTTTTGGCACCGTGGCCAAGAGTCGGCACCGTGGCCAAGAGATTGACACAAGTCGTTTGGTGGCAAGTTTGTACGGCTGAGATTTGCATCTCAGAGGGAAGGATAGCCGTTGATTGTTGCATCCCTCCGTTTGGCAACCAGCGGAATGGAGGCATGTCCGGCGTGGCTTTAGCATGGTTTATACGTGGTCAAGCTAGGATTTTGGCATAGTTTTAGGCGCGGCCAAAATTATGGCTTGGCACTGGCCACGCGTTTGGTGGCGAACTTGGACGGTTGAGATTTGCATCTCAGAAGGAAGCGTGGCCGTTGATTATTTCAACCCTTCTTTGGCATCCAGCGGCATGGAGGCATGGCCGTCATGGCTTTGGCATGGTTTAGACGCGGCCAAGCTAGGATTTTGGCATAGTTTTAGGCGCGTCCAAAATTAGGGTTTTGGCATAGTTTAGGCGCGGCCAAAATTAGGGCTTGGCATTGGGCCAAAAGTTGCCACGCATTAGGTGGCGAACTTAGACGGCTGAGATTTGCATCTCAGAAGGAAGGGTGGTCGTTGATTGTTGCAACCCTTCGTTTGGCATCCAGCGGAAAGGCTTTGGCATGGTTTAGGCGCGGCGAAGCTAGGAATTTGGCATAGTTTTAGGCGCGGCCATAATTAGGGTTTTGGCATAGTTTAGGCGCGGCCAAAATTAGGGCTTGGCATTGGGCCAAAAGTTTCCACGCGTTTGGTGGAGAACTTAGACGGCTGAGATTTGCATCTCAGAAGGAAGGGTGGTTGTTGATTGTTGCAACCCTTCGCTTGGCAGCCAGCGGCATGGAGGCATGGCAGGCATGGCTTTGGCATAGTTTAGGCGCGGTCAAGCTAGTATTTTGGCATAGTTTTAGGCGCGGCCAAAATTAGGGTTTTGGCATAGTTTAGGCGCGGCCAAAATTAGGGCTTGGCATGGGAAAAAAGTTTCCACGCGTTTGGTGACGAACTTGGACGGCTAAGATTTGTATCTGAGAAGGAAGGGTGTGGTGTGAAAATGGGGAGCACACAAAACACTTGCAAGTATACAAGGCCAAGATTTATAATATAGGGATGAGTAGGGGTTTGTCCACAGGGAGTGGGGGGATACAAGAAGTCTTCCTAGCTAAAGTGTATAATGAGCTAAGGGCAGTGACTATGGTGACAGTGACAAGTTTCTAGAGTAGAAGTGAAACAAAGGCAGCAGCCTAAGGCAAGGGTATTGAGCAATAGTGACTGACAAAGAGAAAAATGCAGAATTGTGTGAAGTTACTAAGGCAATTGAATCCACCTTGTGCCCTAATCAAGCAATGCAATCTAGGTTTAGTTGGAGTTCCTATGCATACATCTAGAATGAGATGAAAATCAGCTTGCTCACTGATATGCCCCTAGCATTGATTGTCTTTTGACAGCACAATCAATCACAGGCATGCCAGAGCACTGAGTACTTCTCATTGCTCAAGCAAACAGGCAATAAGAAAACTACCCTAACCATGCATCATCCAACAGTGCACTAGGCTTCATCAGAGCCCTAGTTGCAGTGAATTAGCTCATGCTAGACATGAGTATAACAAAAGCATTCATCCAACAAACTAAATTCAAATGCAACATACATACAGGATACACACTATCAACTGTTGCTAAAACAGAAATTGGAAAAATGAGAATTGATTCAAAATAATGTTCACTGGCTAGCCCAGAGAGCTTTTCTACCACACCCATAACATCAATTTATAGTTTGTTACAACACCCTGAATTTCTACAAACCCTAAATTGAAAATTCCCAAATTTGAAAACCCTAATTTTTAAATTACAAATTAAACTCACTGATTTCTGAATTGGTCTCCCCTACGCTCGACCCATGCCCTGTTGATGTTCCCTCTTCTCCTCCTCAGCTCTACAGCTCCCAATTGCGTCTACTGATGCCCTAGCTTTTCTCTTTCTTATTTGTAGCACCTAGGGTTGATGCTAAGAACAAGAAAGGGACATACTAGGGAGCTGGATGATGGTGAAGGCTCTGATTTGGTCGAGAGAATGGAGATGGTGAAGCTCGAGGTGGTGATGGAAGAGATGGTGGTGGCAGTGGAGTTGCAGGCGGTATGGTGGTGGAGAAGAGGTTTTGGGGAAAGAAAGTGATTTGGGAAGAAGAGGGTGTTTGGCTTGAGGTCGATGGGTTCGATGGCTAAGGTGTTGAGCGGGTTCATCAAACTTTGATGTCTAGCGAGGAGACGCGTTGGGTGTGAAGATGGTTGGTAGATCTAACGGTGGTATGAGAGATGAATCACTTCGACCGTTGGATTGTGAAATACAACAAAGTTAACGGCGAAGATCGAGGTTAGGTGCTGTAGTGTTAAGCGGAAGTATCGAGATTTGATGAGCAGGCAAAGAAGCGACCGTAGGATCTAAATGTGATCTAATCTGAAGGCTTGGAATTTAGGTGCTATGGTGTGTGATAGGAGCTTCAGATTTTGATGCGCGATGAAGGAGCGACCATCGGATGATGAGATGGATCCAATCCGACGGCTGAAGATGGAGGCGGTTTTGGTTATAGAAAATGGGTTTGGGTAAGGGTTTTGGGCCTTGGGTATGCCAAGCCCATATCTTCTTTAAGAACAATTCTTCCTTCTTGAGCCCATTTCTACCCTTTTGGTCTTGTGCACAACATTCTTCGCGGCTTCCTTGTGTAATTCCTCCCGGCTTTTCACTACTTTTCTGCTCTTTTCCGCTCTGCTATTCATCCAAACTTTATTTATTACCTAAAAATGCAAAATTAAGTAAGAAAAATATTTATTCTTGAAAACAATGAAAATACAGAATATGGGATAAAATGTAGAATTAATGCACAAAAGATGAGTTAAATGCCAACAAAAAGGGATAAATATATACAATATTTGGCACTCATCAAATACCCCCAAACCTGAATTTTACTTGTCCTCAAGTAAAACAAAACTAAGGAAATCCTACCTATACCACTGTCGCTGGTCTCTCGAATGCATTTAGCGTATGCACTAAGCCTTTTAAACCACTAAGTGTCCCTAGTGGACGAGTTGAAGTCTCGTGAAGGTTTGCTTAGAACGTACCTACAAAGTTCTAGGTCAAAATATAAGCTCAGATTCCATCCAATGTGACATGTGCAAAACAGTTTAAGCTCACAGCAAAATGGAGATGTCAATCTAGCTATCGAAGGCACAATCCTAGCACTGATAACAAATAAAGACATGTGATAAGAGTGTAAAGTGTATCTACACATGTGTAAAGAAAGATCTGAAGTTATGACTACTAATCACCAAGAGATAGTTTCTCAGGCTAAGAACTGAGGTCGAAATCTA
This sequence comes from Papaver somniferum, assembly GCF_003573695.1. Taxonomy (NCBI): domain Eukaryota; kingdom Viridiplantae; phylum Streptophyta; class Magnoliopsida; order Ranunculales; family Papaveraceae; genus Papaver; species Papaver somniferum. Next base: position 79,314,168 of record NC_039359.1, on the reverse strand, counting down.
GCTAGCTGTCCGGACTTTACGAGAATTGTGAATGAGTTGGAGGTATTTCACAATTACTCGCGTTGTACATCAATGGCATACACCCTTCCTTGCTTATTACAATGAAACAACAAAAGATGACTCTTTACATGACTCTTATTTACATTGACTACTCTCTTTTATTTTTGGAACAAGAGATGATGGAATTGATAAATACTTGATTTTTTTGTATTTTTCTGATATATTTTTTTCTTTTTTTTTTTTCTGAATATATACATCGTTTTTTTTT